>NC_072785.1:11952744-12252744 GCF_022539595.1 Amphiprion ocellaris
AAACACATGTATGGGCATATTCAACCATATGAGTGTTACAGAGGATTATTTTTTGTTAATGCTATTCTTATCCTAATTGATTAACGAAACGATACCACTTGCCTTGTTTTGCTTTGCTCTTTATTCACTGTGCAGTTCTGAGGACCATGGCGGCCACAGCATATTTACTTGAAGTAAGAGAGTCGTGTGTGTGTGTGTGTGTGTGTGGGTGTTTTAGCTTGTACACAAACAAAGGCCAATCACCTGAACCTGACATTACCTGATTAAGCTTGAGATATAATATGAAAAGTAAAGACTTGTGTGACCTGACCATCAGTCATACACAGAGGCTTGGGGCATCCCTTAACCCCCATTACAAAAGAGCAAAACATAATTTCCTCACCGGATCACTTCAATCAATGGTTAGTTTCAAGCTATATGTTATTTTTGCAATTTATTTCACGCTAAATATTTGGCTTCCTATCACAAACAATAATGATAATCAAAAGAGTGTTTAATATTTGTGGTTCTAATCATGAACATTTTGTGTAAAAATGCATGCATGTGCATACTTAGTACAAATTAAAGTATTTTGAACTAAAGTTATGAGAAAAAATTAGCTTAATTGTTGCCCTAAACAACTAATATTTCCAACTTGCATTGAGGCCACTGTAACATGGCAAAAGAGAATTTTTTACTGTTTACACTGTGTCATGACAGACCTGGCTTTGACATCTATCCAGTTTGCCTTTAATTGAATTAAACTTGAGACAGTTTATTCATATATGCATAATGTGTGCACCAGAAAATTTACACTCCTTTTTTTTAATGTGTTTTTATTTTATTTTTCATTTTTCAAATTCATGTGTCTTTTTAATCATAATTTTTTTCACTAAATCCTCCATCCCTTTTGGCTACCTAATAACATCTTTGACTGTTGTACTGCATAAAAATTCACCTGGCCCAACAGTATTTTCTGAGAAACAATGGTGGTGCCCTGAAAGCAGAATCTTCACATCTCAGATATATGGACACAATTTTACAAAGAACCATGTCATATAAAATATAAGCTACATAATGTGGTATTAAGGACAAACATGATAAATCTCTGAAAAGCATGACAGAACACAACTTTATTATATTATATTCAGATCCACAACTAGTAAGACCAAATAATAATAAAAAAAAAAATAAAAAAAAACCTGGCTTGCTAATGTGTTTATATGACCCTACCAGCTAACTGCGTGCTTAGAAATTAATGGGGTTACTTGCAATTTTTATCATGCATGGAATGTGCTTTGAGCACTTAGCCTTTTCAGTGCTGCAACGTTGCTAATGGTTAAGTTTCATTTAATAAAGAAAAGATTAATATTTAAATAGGCGTCTGGCAATATGCAGCATTATAATGTAGAATGCACATAGTACATTGTTTGCATAATTAATTCATAGCAGCTTCATCTGTAAATAATATTGTTACCACATTAGTTGCACAGACACAGGAGAGCATTGTCAGGACCTTTGTGTGTGTGTCAGAGTGTGTGTGCTTGTAGTAGCAGGGCGCACAGTCACTGTTGTGCAAACACTGGGAAAATTCCCATAGTACTGCCTTATTTACTTTCAGGATTGGTTCTGTCACACAAGCATGCATGCCGGGGAACAGACACACACACACTCATCGTCCGTGCCCTTCAAAGTCAATAGAGGGGAAATAAACATCAATGTCCGCTGTACACCGCTGTGTGGAATGTAGAGTATGCCTGCCATGATCTGCTTGGGATCATATTTCATAGATGGTTGCTTGGCATCTTTCGAACGCTCCCATGTTGCTGATGACCTCAACAGTTCGGACATAACCTGCGGTGATCTGTTAGTGATGATCTCTACAAATGCCAGTTTATAGTGTGGTATTGTTTTTGAACATAATCCAAAAACATAATACCACAAAATTGATCACAGTTTATTCACAATTACAATCAAGGATGGTGTAACGGCAGTATTGGAACAGTATCAGGACTCTTTAATACTCTTTCTGCTGTAAATACTTGATGTTAAACACAAAACAGGCCTGCATTGTTTTTTGTTTAAATTCAGCTGCAACCATTTTAATGATTTGTGCCTTTTTCTGACAAAACCTCTCAATATGCACATCACAAATTCAAAAGCAGAATTTCTCTCAGAGAATGAATCCTCTGCTGAGACTGGTGCCCCTTCTCACAGTTTTAGGGAAAGTGTTCTGAATCTGCACCAAAGTTGACCAATTCACCGCCTCTATAGCAAATTTGATAAAATCAAGCTCGGTAGTTTTGTGTAATCTTACAGACAAACAGCAACCACGTCTCCAAAAGATATGTACTATGTATGTTCCACTGAGCAAAATGTTTTATTTTCACCGAAAAGTGTGTAAAATTGGGAAATGTTCCATCTTCTACCTTTAACCATTTTAGAGGCTACTCTTTAATGGAGACTGAAAAGCATCCAAACTATGATTTTTGGCTAAATGTAACAAAATAGTTTGTAAAAGTATTTCTGGTCTCGTAAATTAATCAAAGTGACCCATCCTCGCAATATGTGAATGCAGGCCAATATCAAAGAATAGATTAACAACAGCTTTTCACAGTTTCACAGCCTTCGTTCAGAAACAAAATTTTGCACCATGGACCAATGTAGCTCTGACATATTTTCCTATGAGACTTGGTTGAAACAGACAAACAGCTGAGATCACACACTGCACCTCTGACTGGGCTCTCGCCTTGGTGCAGGAAAAACAAGTCCACGATAACATAAACAGACCACTGTGGGGTTAGCGCAAGCCTTCTGTCTTGATTTATGCATATCTGGTGTTTCCACTTCTTCCTTGTTATTTTTCTGTTGTTGATAACGACAAAAGGCCGACCCTTCATCCTACATTCTGCAACAGGGGCCACATAATTAACTCTGCCGTCACCTTCAGTCCCTACCAAGATTTTTACATTATCTCTTGTCCACTCTGTTTGGTTCCACTTGCTTCCTATATTCGTTCTAACTCCACTTCTTTTTTTTTTTATCTCCCACATAACTGAGGCCATGCCTGGTTTCCATTTTTTGTTCAGTGCAGCCTATGTGCTAAAAGCCTTGGCCTCTTTGTTCTCTGCTGCAGGCCACCCATAATGGTGTTCCAGTGTTGACCTCAGCTAGATGAATAATTTACGTTGAGGATGGTGGCAACTCCTGTAACGTCCTGACCCCCCAACCTGCTGCATGCATGGGACACTTCTTGCACTCCCAAGGGAGATGCACCCATGCTTCTCCGACTCTCACCTCGGCTTCTCTCGTCTCCACTACCTCCTTACATCAAATATTTAGTCAGCCTGGATGGAGAGGCAAATCCCTGTCTCCCCCATGACTCTCACTCACTGTCTCGCCTCATCTCCCTGCCTCATACGCTACATGTCCTGCTGCTCTTCTCAACTTTCTATTTACTCACAGAAGCAACAGAGAGATGGAACGAGGCGATGAGCGCCTGAGACATTTAGGTCACTGCCCCCTACTTAGTGGCCTGTCAAACGTGTTGAAATATAGTGGTCAACTTTTCCCTCGATTGTATGAAGATAATATGCGGCCCTGCACTTCTATGGAAACAGGACAGCCATGGATAGAAGTAGAGAGAATTAAAAATATCCTTGGTGCCCTATGACACAGGTGCAATGACATAAAAAAAATTAAAGTTGAATTTCTTTGAGTATTTTTTTTTTTAATTGAGAAAACTTGGAATCAGCATGTACATCATTTTTCGAAGTGCCTGCAGATGTAACCAGTACTAGAAAAAAATACTGGCTCTACATACCACAGATATTTCTCTGCTTACATTTTTCATTTGTTTCCATACTTGTCTCTTATCTGCTCTGTGTAAACACAGCCTGCAGTTCAGGTTAGCTGAAAAGTCCCAGAATATTTGACTCACATGACTATGGGTCATATCAGAGTCACTAATGGCTTCACAGCTGTGCCAAAGAGCACAGAATTTTAGGTTTTGTCAAGGCTGTATTTCTGACTAAATTTTTAACGAGATGGGTGATTTTGATGAAAATTTTAAGCTTAGATTTCGGCTAATTTCCTAACAGAACGGCACGTCACAAATGTTTAGTTCAAGGACTGTAGGAAAGTTGAAAATCAGACGATACTTTTCATTTTTGCAGTTTCTCGCTCTAGTAAATGGATCACTTTAGTGCTTTCTTCAAACATACCACACCTTTTAAACCTGTGAACTGGTGTTGGGGATCAGAGGGTTAAAGCACCAGAAAGTCCTCTATTGGCTCATTCAGTCTCTCAATGCTAGAGATGACAGTAATATCCAATTTCCTGCAGAAGTACAGAACATTACTTCATTTACATTGGGCGGGACTGAGGTATAAAAAAGGTGCTCATGTGTGTCACATCGTATAGCTTCTGCTGGATGCCTGGCAACTATACTGTGACCAAAAGACTCCTGGAAGTCAAAGCATCTGGTCCAGAAACAGTCAGGCACATGATCGTCTGTTCAACTACAATGAATTAATCAAAAATGACAGAGCCAGATTAGACACTTCTGCATGTTTTTTTTAGCCTTTGTGCTTAGCTAAGCTAATTGGCTGTTGATTTTAACTTCACGTTTACCTTACAAGAGAGTGCAGTTCTCATCTTACACTGACTGTTGTTTACTTAGTCATTTATTTGTGATTTGTCAGACTAATATTTCCTTTCATACAAAAGCTTCGGGGCTTTTAACACATATTTCTGCGTCTGTGGTGGTGCGAGCAGGTGTACCAACTCAAAATATGAGATTGTGTACTGAGCATGTGTGTTGGCCCCTGCAGGGTCACAGTCTCTCCCTGTGTGTGTCATCACAGCTTTTGTTCCCCACAGCCCTGCTATTCTGGGCAGAGAAAGGTCATCTTCTCCTCAGATACTGGGCACCTTAAGGATGCTCAGATCATAACCAAGCACAGGCTCTGGTTTCTGTAGGCACAATCTGCTCTGTCGATCATTTTTAGCCGCCTGTTCTGTTTGCTTATGTAGTAGTGTTTAAAGTAGCGGGGCGGATTGTAGAATCCATTGTCTGTTGAAGGCCAGCTACAGTACTTGAAAGGAACAGTCTTTATATGGGTTGCAGAGTAATCAAATTAAACATTGTATATTTGCTGCGTTTTCATTCAGGGTGTGTGTGTGTGTGTGTGTGTGTGTGTGTGTGTGTGTGTGTGTGTGTGTGTGTGTGTGTGTGTGTGTGTGTGTGTGTGTGTGTGTGTGTGTGTGTGTGTGTGTGTGTGAGAGAGTCGAGGGCAGAGAGGGGGTGGGGCTCGGGCCAAACTGAACCAGATGCTTGAGTGTAATTTAAGGTAGAATGAAAAACTTGTGTGCTTGTTGAGTACTAAAGTATGTGACAGTTGAAGCAGGGTCACTTGCTCCCTTCTCTATTTATGTCTTCCTGCACTCCCTTGACATATGAAGGCAAGCTGGTGGGTGGTTCATGGAAAGCTGACCCCTGCAGCATAACAGCCCTGCCCCTCACCCTGCACATATGACAAAGTGACACCATATTCTTGCATGAGGCCTCCCCCCTCACTGGAAAAAAACCAAAAAAAACCAAAAAAAACCACCACGCTTTCGTCACCTGACTCCATATGCGCGCGGAGATGGAACAGCTGCTTTGGAATGATTGGGAAATAGCTTGCAAGGATACATACCTCCAGCTCGTATACGAGACGAAACCATATGTTGCTGAAGGTTATGTGAGACCGCGCAATTTTGGAGTTCAACTATCTTGACTCCAAGAAAGACGCTTTCAACTTGAGAACGGTAGTTTAGCTGCTGATAAATGCAAGCTGCAGTTTATTGATTGGTGCATTTAAGTGGGTGTTTCACCTTTTGCTTTGAGAGTCTCCGGGATTGCTTTCAACCCCAGCGCCCCATCAAAAAGCTGATGTGCATATTGATTAAGCAAGAGATACTTCAGAAGTCCTCACCGAAAGGACGTCTGAGAACGGTTGTAGGGATATAAATGAATATTGTTGCATCGGATACTATGGGTGATTCGGATTGAGCGGCCTGCTCATGAATGATGCTGTTGTCTCTCTACGTTTGCGAGTTTGTTTTTTCCTGTGTGTGTAAACAGAGATTTGGTTTCCCGTATGGCTGTGTGTGTGTTTATACTACTCAAAGCAGCAGTCACCGCAGGGTGGGCTTTTATTAAAGAGTTGTAATGAGTGAGAGCCATCATAAGCCAGCTCGCCTATTGATTACCTATAAAGAGCACTCAGTGGAGATGTGCTGTGATCCATAGATAATGCTTTGCACAGGGAGGCTCAGCTTACCCTGGTTCCAAACCTCTGAATTGCCACCCACATCTCAAATTTTGTTGAGGAATTCAAACAGATCTGGTGAATGGCTGTCTTCCAGTTTGAAGAATGAGCTACACATTCAATGGTGATTTATCCTAGCTTTTTTAATTATTATTAAAAACCAGTTAAAGATGGAAATCTTGGTTATATCTCATTTAAAAAGAATATTGTCTCATCTCAGACATGCACTTTCAGCAGAGAGTATATTCTCTGCATACCTGCTTATCCTGCTCTAGCTGTACACCTGCCAATGCAGTCTCAGTGCTGACAATGACGTCAAAGCAGTCAGACATGTCTTTCACTAGCGTCTGTTCAGGGCGAAGTCCAATCCTCCCACAGAAAGCAGCTAACAAGAAGGCAATCACACAGAATAATGGAGTGGTAACGAAATGCGCTTTCAGTCAGAACATCAGACTGGGCTCAGCTGCAACGCCAACACGACCTCAGCACTGAAGTCATAATGTGACACACAAAGAACTGGCGGGCCTCTGCAAAAACAACGGGTCTGACAACCACCCGCAGAATAAATACATGTTTTCTTGTATAAGCAAAGAAACTTAAACTTGTTGTTGTTTGTATTCATGTATTGTGAGGGCTACCGCTGACAAAGAGCTGATTGGTTTGTTAGTCTTTGACATTGAACTGCTCTGTTTACAAGACTGCTTTAAGCTTTGCCTTTGTAACCAACCAAAGAAGGACAGCATCAGTCGGGATGATTATAAAGAGAGCCGCCTTCTTGAATATCTGCAAGAGTCATGGCAAATGTTCAGAGCATTTTAGACAATACCCATCATTCATTCCACACAATACTCAGTAGAGAGGCTTTTTCAGTAATGAATGCTTACATTACCTCAGAAAAGAGGTAACAATGCATTTTTAGAACACTGACACGGCTGTCTAATTTGATTTCACCCTGAAAGCTGTTTTTTTTTTTTTTTTGGTGCACTGCTTTTTCAGCCCGTATTCTGTGGTTGAATATTCTATTGCATTTCTAATTACCAGACTGAAAGAGTTTAATCATTACATTATTGATATGTGCACTATAATCAGTAGGGATATGTATTTCTAACCATTTACATTTTACTCAAAACACTCTTGTATCCTTCTTTAATTGAGTGTTTTCTTTTCATATCACTTGATATTTGTACTTCACTACGTTTTCCTCCATCTCCAGTAAAAGACAGCAGTAGCTTTACAAGTAAGGTTTAAAAATACTAAGCCACTTATATAATATGATGATCTTTCATAGATCAAGTAGCATTATACATGCAATTCCAAATGAAAGGTTCAGCTGATTAATTGCATGAGTTGATTGACAGCAAATTTAATTTATATCGCCACAAATCATAACATACGTCTTCTCAGGGCACTTTACAGAGTAAGGTCAAGACCTTATTATATAGTGCAATCCAATAATTCCCTCTAAGGAAGCAACTGGTGACAGTCAGGAGAAATGCTTTGGGACATTGTGATGATAAGGAATTACAGCAGTTTATCTTAAAAGACAACAAATGCATGAACTAGTTTTTCCAGCTTTGCTCTCAGAAAAGATCTTACTAAATACTTGGTTTATGTATGAGGTGAAGGACATATCCTGGTCAAAAATCACTTCAAGGTCCCTCACAGTATTGCTCGAGGCCAAGGCAACGCCATGCACAGTAACTATATGATGAGACAGAGAGCCTCTGACATTTTTACAGCCAAATACCTCACTTTTGTCTGAATTTAGAAGTACAAAATTACAGTTTATCCAGGCCCTAAAGTTTTTTATGGCATGCTTGAGGTTTGACTAACTGACTTGTTTCATCTAGCTTCATGTATAAATCTAGCTGGGTGTTGTAATAATGTAATAACTTTGCCTAATCAAAGCACATATAAGTTAATAAGTATTGGTCCAGGCCTCTCAGATATGAAATTAAAAATAATCATCATAATAGTTTTTATAATGTCAATTTCCTTTTCTTAGTTTGTTTTGCTCAAGGCTCTGTGTAGCTGCACATGATCTTTTTCATGTTTTCCAAACCAGTTCATCAATGGGTTTAATTAAGAAATGATCAGCCGATAAGTCCATAATGAAAATAATTATTAGTTGAACCTTGATATTAAATAATTCTAAATTAGTTCCACCTCACTCAGCAGTAACAGTTAATTTGTGCTTGCGCATTGATGCATGAGTAATGTACTCCAATGATACAATATTGAGGGTGTAACAGGAACAGGGGGCATTTTTCTGCATGAAGCATTTTTACGTCACATTTAAATGCAGGACTTTTAACAGAGTATGTTTACAGCATGGCAGTAGTACTATTACTTACACAAAGTATCAGAATACCTCCTACACTACTGACTGAGCTTGCTATGATGTTGACTGCATTTACTTTTCACATTTTTATATCGGTGTCAAATCTCCAGTTGTAAAAACCATGCACAATACCCTCTCAATCTGTCTTTGAAAAATGAAATCTCAATAGCATGTAGACTACTGTCATCAAGAAATCTTACAATGCAGTCATTCGTATTCGAGAGATGTCTAAAAATTGACAGTGATAAAAAACAATAAATTGAGAATGTTTAATCTCAACTGTCTGCTCTCAATAGGACAAACTACTGAGTATTTGCACCATTCAACCACAACATTAAAACCACTACAGGTTAAGTGAATAGGATTCTTTATCTTGTTACAATTCAATGTTCAGCTGGGAAACCTTGTGGATGTTTGACATGTACTACCAGAGGAAATCTTGCTGCCACTAAGAACTCCCCGCAATGGCAACAGTACATCCAGACAGTAGGAACCTTCTCCAGCAGGACAAAGCACCACAGTGCAAAAACTCTGAGTAGCTGGCATGGCTTGAGGAGCACAGCTAAGAGCTCAAGACTCAGACCCAGCCTCCAAAGTCTTCAGATCCCTATCTGATTGAGTCCTAAGACAAGCTCAATCCAAGTCAGCCCTACCCCTCAACACACAGCACCCAAAGGATCCACTACTACTGTTAAGACACCACAAGGTACCCTTAATGTTCTTGTGTCTATGTCCAATATGTTCAACGAGTCAGAGCTGTTTTAACAGCACAAGATGGACCTTTAGACAGGCAGTTGTACTGTCGTGACTGAGTGGTGTATTCTGTAGGGAACAACAAATGAGTAAAGGAGACAGTGATGCTGTATTTACTCCCAGTGTAAACTGCAAGATGCAATAGAAATTTTTTTTGGAGTAGCAGTGCTGTCAGTTGAAATCATAACACAGTCTCTTTTGTTGTGGGTATTAACTAAAACCATGCCCTACAATAGATTTACTGCCAGACTCAATCACTTATTGTTTGATGTTCTCCAAACTAATGATGTATCAGACCATGTACTTACAAGAGTTTGCCTGGTTTCTGCAAAGCTACATGTAAAGTACAAGGTTACAATATAGCATCAAGTCTTCTTTGGCTAGACCTCACAAGTTTTTTTGTCTCAGTGAAAACAAAAAAAAAAACCTTCTAGCAAGCTTGAAGCTAATGGTCTATAAAACAGATGGAGGTGAAATATGTGCTGTAACACACGAGTATGGAGTACATGACTCCTTACAAAGTGAATTCTATAACAGTTCCTGCAACAGATTTTTCTATTTTCGTGTTGATTTACAATGGCATTGAATCTACTATCATTCTGGGAAAGAGAAAGCACTGCAGCAGTCCTGAAATGGACAGAAAACATACACTATGTGTAAGTACAGCTAGATGCATAGTCCCCCCTGAGGCTGGAGAGCAGGTAGTGAGATTGAGGAGTCACCCCATCACTAGTGAGCCATGCAGGTCGACACACAAGCCAACACCCCCTTGACAAAACACACAGTGCAAGTATCATTCCAACACACACATGCATGCGTGCGTATACACATGCCTCAGACAGTTCATTTCAATGCAAATAAGTGTTCGCCCCTCTTCTGGGAGGAGTTCTTGCCAGACTGCATTTTCTCTTCTCTATCATATGGAAGATCTAGATTGTATAGTGAGCTCTCGGGCAGAACCGAGCACACAGTACATACAGTGCACTGCTCGCTTGAACTGATTTATTGAGTTTTATGTTAAGTAGC
This sequence comes from Amphiprion ocellaris, assembly GCF_022539595.1. NCBI lineage: Eukaryota > Metazoa > Chordata > Actinopteri > Pomacentridae > Amphiprion > Amphiprion ocellaris. The sequence goes on from NC_072785.1 coordinate 11,963,158, forward strand.
AGGCTCTTTTCTTTCAGGCTTGTTGCATTCGGACTTTGTTCATGGAGGAGGATGCCGTCACGCTCATAGTAAAGGATGTGTATTTACAGTATCTTAAATGTACAGTGTAGTTTAATTGTTTTGCCTCACAGAGTTGGTGTATTGTTATGCTGATATATGGTCCACTCTACACTGCATGCCTGTAGCATTAAAGATGGAGCTAGATTCCTCCGCCCTCCCAGCGGGCCTTTGTCCTCAAAAGAATGGAGGCTCCTCGCTTCATCGGATAGATTACAGCCAATTAAATGTGTCCGTTATCACCCATTAATTACCGCCACCACTTCTGCTAGAAATAGGCCTGACCAAGCAATGGCTGTGGACGTGAAATTGACCCAAATACATCAAGATGAGTTTCCATTTTTTACCTCTTTAATCAGCTCTCATCAACACAGGCCTATCATTGAACCAAGTCATCTTTCACATTGATTCCCAGTGAGATGTGTATTGCTGGGTTAGCTCATTACTGGTGTGTGTGTGTGTGTATAGATACAATATGTGTATGTAAATGTGTGTGGATGCATGCACATGTTAGGGTATACATGTGCATTCGTATGTGTGCATCTGTAGCTATATGCAGTTGTGCCTTTGTGAACATGCATGCGCTGTGTGTATGTGCTGAGTTATTCGAGGTCAGGGCTGATGGAGAGGGTTTCCGGAGAGACGTGCAGCGGCCCTGAAGGATTGACACTCTGTGACACCTCTCTCCGTCAGCCTGATTAGTCACCTCTTTGATGTAGCAGCCTATATTAAGGGTCTTAAGTAGAAGAGAGCCTGACTCTTGCCAGCTGAATAGGGCTGATGGAGACAAATGCAAAATCTTAAGTCAAATGAACAACATAATACTGAAACACCATCTTCCAGCAGTACATCAAAATGTAACAGTTTTTTTTCTCTGGATGTGTTGCAGATGTGTTTGACTGTTTGCAAGCACCAGTCTGTACTTCACAGCTCAGTTTCCTGTGTCTTCAGTTTTTTGGGAAGTGTTACATGCAAAGGACCTTGTGAAATTTAGAGGAATTTCAGGGAATGTTAGCAAGACCACATCTCTTCCCTGTCAACATCTTTTTCCTCTTCCTCTCATGGACTTTCTCCCTCCTTACAAGCTCAGCGGAGTCGACAGCTCCCCCCTAACCCAGAAAGCAAGCATTAGAGGAACAGCTTGACAATTAGTCTGCGATTGCCTCACTGGGATGGTATCAGAGTAACAAGACAAAGAGCAAAAAAGAGAAAGATAGAGAGGTTTAAGCTGCGTTCCTGGCAGGGGAATATTTGAGAAAATACATTCAGGGTTTCCCATTTTTTCAGAAGTGCATTATCATGGAAGTGTCTGGTCACATGAGCACCGTGCACAGTAGAAATTTGCACTTCCTCATGAGATGTGGGGTGTCAGAGCTCGATAATCTAGTGAATATGTACTTATACTGTTAACCGGACAGTAACATGACTATTTCAAGGGAATGCATTCGTTTCTCCAGCCCTGTCTCACAACCAACTGCTAACCATGTCACATCTGTTTTTTAGAGTAGTTTATATTCCAACACAGCAGCGTTTTAGAAAACCAGATGTTGGGACACAGCTAATATGATAGCTTCCACCATTCTGGATTGTTGACTCTCTGTGTGCTCCAAGGTTGGCACCGTCAAACTGGTTTGAATTTGCCCAATGGCGCAATTCCACTTTTCAAAGAGAACTTAAGTGAAGTTCCATGCAAAAGCTCTGCATGAATTTTCTTGAAGCCTGTGAGGAAAATCTGCTTTTCTGGGAGATTCAATTGAATATTGCTGATATTCATGGGCTATGCGGCTACTCATAGAACGATGAAGGATTTTGTGCTGACAATTGTCGCTCCCAACCTGCCCTACTTATTACTCCTGAACTGTGTCACCGTATGGACACAGTTTATGATACTGAGTGCTCATCACAGATGATGCTCATCATATTTGCAAAACAAAACTTTCAAGGAACGTTAGAAGAAGGACAGAAGCTCTGGGAGTGCTATCTTACTGTACAAGGAGACTTCTTCAACAGTGATGGCAAATTTAATTTTTGATTTCAGTTACAGTTTTTGACTTTTAAAGGCAGACAGTTATGTACGATACAACACAATATCCACCGTGGAACAAAAAATACCCATAACAAATGGGTATTTATTCATTCTGTTGTGGTGTCATTGTGTTTAAGTATTCATAATCCTAATTATTCCATATTTCCCCCAGTGAGTTTCTTCTCCTTCACCACAATTTAGTTAACTTTCATTCCTTTCACCATCCTTCATTTGATAAGTGCCACCAGGAGTAGTCATAAACTAGCGGTTCTGATCATTTAAATTGGTCTTGAAGATCCATTCCAAGTGCCTACATGTTTTAATAAAAATATCAATACTTGGCATCAGTGCATTAATAATGTATCACAGGAGGATGTGATACGATACATTGCAGTATTGATGTTTTGTCCCACCGCTACCATATCTGATCATCATGAAACTGCTGCACTCACACTGATAAAGCCATTGGATTTTGATGACCATCCTCTTGGCCCTCTGTTGGACTAAATCTATGTCCACTGCTCCAGGAATGCCCTAAAGTTCAGTATTTTTTTTATTCTGTCCAACACTTTAAAACGGTTGAGTTTAATAAACACTGATTATGTATACATGTATTTTATTTTCATGTTAGGAATATATTTCAGACACCTAGGCATCTAAAATGGCCCATTAGTTAGTATAATGTAACAGAACACACTTTCTTCTTCGCACACCATACTCACTCTGTAAGAAGATTTCTTTTGACATGTGGAACACTAACGAGAGCAAAGGGAGAGATGAGGTAAATGATGAAGTGAAAAAGCGCAAAAAGTTTCAACCTGCTGCTGAACATGGTTAAGGACACGCGTGGGAAAAAAGAAGTAACTTGGTATGAATGTGTGTGTACATGCACGTGTTGGAGCAATCAAACCTCCTCGCAGCTCTGTTACTTCCACGGTTGTAGAAAACATTTTACGAGATCAAAGCACTTAACACTCCCGAGGCCTGGGCACCAGCCAGCGTCCTCCCAACCCCATTTCTTCACACGCCGTGCACACGCACACACACACACACACACACACACACACACACACACACACACACACACACACACACACACACACACACACACACACACAGCCATACGAACACACATACATCTAGCCTCTACCCTGCACATCTCCGGGGATTTTACAACACTGAAGTTGCCCAAACATTCCACCTGGAATGGACTGCCACCAGGTTCTGAGATAAGCTGAATGCAGTTGAAGCCCCTCAGCTCTTGTCTCCAGAGCGGCAGCCACACCAGACTGGTATCGGCTCGACCACAGCAGCCACGCTCCCTCCCTATCTCTCTCCCCTCCCCTCCCCTCCAGGTGCTCTTTGACAGAAATAATTGAGGTAGGGAGGTGGTGGGAGGTTAATGAAGCACTCCCAACACACAGCTGACCTTTCCCCAGCCCCTGCGCAAATCATCGCAGCACAGTTTTTTGGACATTTTTAAATGAAAGCCTTTAAATAATTTATCTAACTATAGTTCCCGGAAGGCCCTTCATTAGAGATTGGCCGTGACATTTCCCTCCTCCCCTCGGCTTCTCATACTCACCGCCTCACATCCAGTCCAAGAATATCACTGTCGATTTCTCTCGCCTTTGTCTCTCTTCTGCTGTCATCTCTGTCTTGGTCTCTCTGTCTCTGTCTCGGTGTCTCTCTGTTTCCTTCCCTCCCTCACCCTGCTCCTCTCTTTCTGACATTAACCGCATTAAAGATTGAGATCTCTGGTGTGTTCCACGCACGGCTGTGAAATGACAGTCGGGTGTCAAGACATGAGATGTGATTTGGCTGGGGTGGAATAGAAATGGAGCTTATTTAATCTTTAAACGTGTTGTGGGCTAACTGACGGGCAAATAGATTGCAGGGAGGTAACAACAGGAAATCGGAAAACTGATTAACCACTTACTCAACCACTAAAATGTACATTGGCGGTGAACAAATCAACAAGTTCGCTCCTTTCCATTTACTTGTATGTAATTTAACTCCAAATCAAAATGAAAAATTGTCCCATGTTGTGGCTTCTATTTACTTTACTGTATCTCCACAGGTACCGGGATGCACAGTATTGACTTCTGTTTCATGCTTGCTTGATTGTGATGAAGACAGATTTGTATTTTATTAGACAAGCGTGTGTTGACAAGACAAGTTCAAATACCAGGTAGGAAATCAAAGGTAATCATTAACAAAAACCCTGTGCAAACATATGGACATCTGAGCGTGCCTGCACAGATGCAAATCAAACAAGCCACAACAAAGTCACCCTCTCAGTCTGGTGCACGGGTGTGAAAGACAAAGCAAACTAGATCAGATATGTTAAAGGGAGAGTGCTGTCATTTTGCAAGAAATGGAATTCATCTCGTCTGTTTTGCTGATGACACACAGAAAAATGAGATGTGACAACCATTTGAGTTATACAATATTGATATTAGTAGAAATGCTATCGGATACAATGTGTGAGACACTGTGGAAACCCAGGCTTCCCAGGGGGAGAGCAGTAGTAAGGCAATATCCTCAGACACACACTGCTTGAATGGCTTCTGTATAGCTGTAGGCAGGCTCCAAAAATCCTGCCAAGTCAGTTTAGCAGACCTCCAATAGTCAGTGTGATTTAACTTTTTCTTAATGGTGGTCAAAAGAACTTAGCTACTTGAAACAATGCAGATCCCCAAGAAACCTGACAAAACATACTGACCAGTCTGATAGTCAATATGCTGCTTTTTGCAATGCACTGCCTTGACAGAAAAAAATAGTGTTTTATTTTTTAAAATTTTTTTTAGTTTGACGAACTACATGTTGGATTTGGACATTCAAATACAGAAACACTGTTGATGAAACCCATCTTTATCTCCATCTACCCCTCCCTAACCACTACAACTTGAGCACACCATCTTATCCATGACTCTGCTCAATCATTGTAAAACTAGTCCACATTACATAAATGCAAGTTGTAACTGGACTATTTCAGACATACATGTCCATCCATATGTGCTTTTCCTTCTGCTTATCTGTCATGGTGCCAGCAGGCTAAGCAGGGATTCCAGATGTCCCTCTTCCTAGCAACATTTTCCAGCTTCTCCTGAGGGATCCCAATGTATTCCCAGGCCAGGTGAGATATGTAATGAGTTCTGGGTCTAACCTGGAGTCTCTTCCTAGTTGGATGTGCACAGGAAATTTTCAAAGAAAGGCTCCCTGGAGGAATCCTAATCAGATGGCCAAACCACCTCAGTTAGCTCCTTTCAATGTGAAAGACTCTACTCTGAGCTCCCTACGGATGTCCAAGCTTTTCATTCTTTCTCTAAGAATGAGTCTAACCACTATACAGACGAAACTCATTTTGCCGTTCTGGCCACTTGCATCCTGGAACTATTTCTTTTGGTCATTACACAGAGCTCCTGACCATAGACAAGGGTTGAAACATTGATCTCCTGCTAAGTTGAGAGCTTTGCCTTCTGGCTCAGCTCCCTTTTCACTATTATGGTCCGATGCAACACATCACACATTACTGCAGATGATGCCCCAATCTGCCTGTCCATCTCACACTTCATTTTCCCCATCACTTGTGAACAAGATCCTGAGATGCTTGGAGCACCAAGTCACCTCCAACCCAGAGGGAGCGAGCCACACGGCCTCGGACTTGGAGGTGTTGACTCTCATTTCGGCTGCTTCACACTTGACTGCAAACTGCCCCAGTGTATGCTGAGGGTCACAGCCTGATGAAGCCAACAGAAATATGTCAAGCAAAGACGTGACTCCTGGTTCCCAAAACGGACACCCTCGTCACACCAGCTCCACCTTGAGATCCTGTCCATGGATATCACAGACGAGATGGGAGACAAGCAGCAATATGATTGGCTAAACCAGATAGCGCCACCCGATGAGTTGACAAGATTGGTTCCTTAGATTTGTTTCATATGAAATTGCTCAATTTTGAATCCGTACTTCTGATACGGTGATTGTTACATGTCAAGATCGAATTGCTCTGCCATTGCTGACTGCTTATTTCCCTCACAAAATTGTCTTCCATCATATAGTAACGCCACATGGATGTCCTAACCAGGAAAAACAAAAACAAAAAACCCAACTTGATTTTTACCATAGAGGGTCTTTAAGTTGATGGTCATACCCATTACATGAGTACCAGATTGATATTAATAGAAACTAGAAATGCACTCAGAGAGCGCAGTACTCCGCCAAGGCTGCTCAGCTGATGTATCATTTCCGACGGATGAAATCTTTAATAAAAAATTACCTTGTGCTAAGCACAGGCATATGTTATGTATGGATACCAAATTGCATGTAAATTACTGTTATAAAAGCCTTTTGATCAGTTGACTTTTGGCAAGCCTTTGTTTTGCTAGTGTTAAAATAACCGTTCCCTCCATGCTTTTATTTTGAAGGCGAATTTTTAATGTTACGGGCTTTTATTTTGTCACCATTCCAGTGGCACAGGTGTTTATCTAAGAAGCAGTTTCTTGACATGACAAAGACGCTGCCGAAAAGTCCAAAAATCCATGAAACCAATCGGCAGAGAGCCACATTACTGTATCTGCCGACAATCTTCTTGAAATGAAAATCTACTTTAATAGCCAGTGCCTTTTCAAAGTCACCCAAACATTCCTACATTCCTAATCGTGCATACAAAGCTCTGATTTGTTAATTCTTATACATCTTTTCTAGCCAGGGCAGACAGTCATCAGTAGATAAATATCAGACCTATTAAACTGCTAAATGTATTCACTGAGATGTCTTGCATATGATTTTGGCCATAAGATTTGTGCATTTTCATACGGGATATTTTAACTTATTCTCGGTGTTGACATTATTATCATTTATCAAATGTTATTAAGGGCCTCGGCACGTAATTTAGTAACTTTTTTGATGCAACAAAGCACACTCATCAGTGGTTCAGTTGGCCAATATATACTTAGTAAATAAGCGTTTAGCTCTTAAAATCAAGTCTGTAAAATTGGCAGCAGAACACCACTTAAAGTTTACATGTAAGAGATAAAAATGACTACCAGTACAAAAACATTAATTATCACTCATTTAAATATCAAACGATTACATTTTAGTATTTTCTTTCTGATTTAAAATGCCTGATATCTTGCAATTACATTCCTGCCTGTAATTCATTCCTCATGTTCATTTGGCAACGGCACCGTGAATCTTATATTCACTTCATTAGTCAGGATGTGTTTTCATTCTCTTGATAAATCTTTTCCTTTCGCCACTGCAGTTCATTCTCAGTGCCCACCACTCCACCTCCCCTCACTCCCCACTTTCACACCCTCTCCTTCTCTCTGTTGCTCTCTTGCTATATCAGAAGTTCTTTATTACCTGGAAACAAGAGGAGATTTATGCCTTTGTCTGGGGCAGAGGCAGGTGTGGTTTACAGTGTGAGAGGAGAGGAGAGGAGAGGAGAGGAGAGGATGCTCTGCTTGTCTGTTACCTTGCGCTGTAGTGGATGCAGGCAGAGATAATGGGGAAGGACTGCTTCATTAACTCTCAGGGTCCATGGCCAGGGTCTGCCAGTGGGTGTCTGTGTCGCTCACCTTGGAGGACTGCTGCTTTCGCTCTTTATTTTTGCTTTTCTCTGTCTCTCAGTTGTGTCTGGTCTTTTTTGCTCCCCCTCTTAGCCCTCTAAGGCCAGGATTTGTATTAATACCAGCAGGGAGACGCATCGAATTGATGTGTAAATTTCACTTACGTAAAGCTAGATGGTCTAATTATCTACCGCCGTGTGGGAGGGTAGAAGAAATAACCTGCTGACTTGCTTTGACAACTTTACATGTGGCAATGTGGTTTTAAATAGCAAGATAAAGTTCAGATTTATATGTACATTACAGCATAAAGGCAAGGTGAATGGCCCATCCAGACTCCTCTAAACCCACTCATGAGACTAAACCATAAAAATGAAGTATATTTGTACCTCTATTCAGCTAAGTAACGATGTCTTGGTGTTATTATTGTTTTAACAGAGGTAGGTTAATGTTTTCACCTGACAGACTTCAATATTTCCCGTGGCTGCATGATTCCATTTTGATCATTTCCTGTGTCGTGTTGCCTGCTGATATGCTTTTCTTGTTTCAGCAGGTTACGCTCTATTTCAGACGATACAAAGGGCGAAATGCAGTGTTAGTTACTGCCTCAAACACATTGCTTCACAGTTTGGCTTTCAAGATCTAAACATTTTGAGTGTAGGAGTTGCTGCATTCCAATTTTTTTTCTCCTGGTGGGGAAAAGCACACACACACACACACACACACACACACACACACACACACACAAACCAGCATACACACCCCCAGAAGTATCACAGTAAGTGATTGGATGTTAACCAGTCTGGAATAAAACAGATGGAAGGTTGCGCTACAGCACCAAACACAGGAAATGGATTTATCCCACCCACCCACCCCTCCTGTTTTCCCATAATCCTTTACTGTCTTCAGTTCTCCCACCATTACACACTGACATGCAATGATATACTTTGCACACACTCTTAACCATTTCATCTCTGTCCACAGAGCGCATTCGGCAAGCTACTTTTTTTTAAAGGCTAGACATCTTATCAAAACTTGAGGATGCCTGACAAGTACGATTAAAATTCCTGAGTATAATCCTATTGGTACAGCTGTTGCAATGTTTAATCAATGTACTCGCTTTTCCCTCCCCGCTTTCTGCGCGTCACTGCAACTTTCCCAGAACTAATTGCGGAGATATTTAATAGAGATAGTTGCTGTCTGGCTGCCTCAGCCCGTCCACTGCGGCACGCTGAGGAGGAGACAAGAAGAGGATGTGAGGTTTTTACTGTAATAAACCAGCCACTCCCTTGTGTACCATCACAGAGAAATGAAAAAGTAGTTTTTCTCTTGCTAACCACTGTGTACATGCATGTGTTTGTGCATACCGTGTCTCTGCCTACAATCCTTTCTTCAGATAACTCAATAACTTATTCTCCCCCTCCAGCTACTTGTTCATTTAGCACAATGACAGCCTTACATATCACGGTTGTTGCCTTTTTTTTATTATTGTCATTGCCACTCACATTAATATTTCCCTTTTTTGTTAACTGACTGATGTAAAGTGGGCTAATCCCTTTATGAGAGGAGAGGGTGAGGCTGAATTTGTCAGCCAGTGTTTGTTAATGAATCGAGCTTGTATCATCGGTATGCACAATGTGTTATTGTGTAATGTGCATGCGGGTGTGTGTGTTTTGTCTGGGAGGGAGCGGGGCTAATTTCTACCCTGCTAGGGTCCTGGAGGACTAAGCTGCTTTTGACCTGATAAGCTCATTAGAATTCCACACTAATTACAACAGGCCCTGTTTGGCTGTCACCAGATGAGAACAACAGGTCCCGACCACATCAGCCTACCTAAGAGGGAAAGTAAAGTAAGAAAGTAGATGAAAGTATGGATGGATGATATGGGAGGAAGATGGAAGTGACAAGGGAGGACTGAAATGTGAAGAAGGGGGGGGGGGAAGAGAAAGGGAAAAGAAGGAGGCGTCTGAGTATGAATACAAAGCAAAAAACAAAGAAAATGAGCAGTCGAAATTACACATGGAAAATCATACAAGTTTGATGCAAACAAAGGAAGACAATGACAAGAAAGCGAGGGAGAGACAGGTGGGAGAGAACAAGAGGGAAAGATTGTAAATTAGCCGGGCCGCTGCAGAGCGTTCGCTCTGACTTGTCGAGGCTAAACTGAGGGCAGCAGGGAGTGGGGCCCGATATGTCAGAATCTCCCTGGCAACCAATCCTTCAGCCGCCCCCACACACACACACACACACACACACACACACACACACACACACACCAACTCCACACTCTGCACCCTGTTGAGGCTGGGCTGGTGTGTTGTTTGCATCCAGGCCCAGATTAAATCTAAGGCAGCCCGGAAAATTTATAACAGGGTCCCTCCGCCTTTTTCACATGCTGAAAGCCACACTGGCCCTCTTTTCACACTCTCGCTCGCTTCTTTTTCTTCTCCTGCTGTCATTCTACATTTCCGTCCATCCCTCTCCACTGTTTTTCAGTCTGTCTCGCTCAGACTTTCATATGTGACCGTCTTATTTCTCACCATGTTCTCCTCTTGTAGCTGCAGTGCCGGCAGTGAAAAGGATCTCTTGTCTCTGTTCTGTGCATGTATGTTGTGTCTATCGGCGTGTGCGAATGTGTGCATTATCGCGTTTGTGTGTTTGAGCATGGGATGTGCTGTCTGGGGGGCAAAAGCACTCACAGGGGACCGTCTGGCTCGACCTCTATTATTCCCTTCCATTTGCTATTTCCTCTTACGCTGCGGCAGAATGTGAAAGGGAATTATTAGAGTATGTCGATTTGTTCTCTATGTCAATATGAAGCATCCCCCTAATCCCATTGTAGTGACATAGTCAGTCATTCAGTCACTCGGTCTACCATAGTCCAAAGCCACTAGAGCCAGAGGCCTCACTCATTAACTTGGCTTTTCTAGGAGACAGTGAGCCGCCCTCAAGGCTATAGCCTGTGTGTGTGTGTGTGTGTGTGTGTGTGTGTGTGTGTGTGTGTGTGTGTGTGTGTGTGTGTGTGTCAGAATGTGGGTTCGATTGCCTGTGTGTAGGTGAGCATCTCCTTTTGCATGGAGACGTAGCATGTGTGTGTGCTAGTAATTGATGTGTAGCTCACTCCAGGGCACCATGTATGCCCCCCCCCCCGGCAGCAGCTGGTGGGTGGGCCGAGCAGAGATGAGTGAGTTAGCCCCTGGCACACATCTGCACTGTGGGACCAGTAGCTGCTGGCGCCAGCCATCTTTGGCACCGTTTCATCCCCAGGTCCTCCAAAGGCGCAGTCCCTCAGGTGATGTGCACGGTGGCAAGATGTGTGTGCGCGAACATCTGTTTGTGTGACACTTCTGTTAAAATATTACTTGGATGTTTTTTTTTTTTGTGCACTTTCAAAACTGTGGAGCCATGCATGTGTTAGTGCATATAACAAATGTGCAATGAGGTTGTGTGTATGTGTTGAGCCACGTGTCCTTGGAAGCTGTGTAGCCCTGGCAGGAGAGGATGGGGACAGTTGCCTCCACTGGGATGACACTTAATTGGACTCAGCGTTTGGCCGTCTTTCACGCTACTCATTTTGCTCGCACTCTGCTACAGTATCATTATCATCTCACTCTTCCTCCATCTCATCCTATGCTTGTGTACATTTCTTTCTCTTCTTTCCTTCACCCTCTTCCACACGCTCTCTTCCACCACCCACTTTTGCCTCTCTTTCTCCATCTTTCTCCATCCCTTGCACTCATCCCTCCCTCTTAATTTGAGAAACAGCAGAGGGATCGATTGGTGGTCGCAGCCTCTCTTCTCCCCGCCCTACTCGAATTTATTATTCTCTCAAACACTCTCGCGCTGATGGTCCCCTGGAGGACTGAGTTGTGCAGCTACCAACACACACACACACACACACACACACACACACATGTACATACACCCACACATCTATGACACAGATGTCAGATGTTGATGCATTATCACATCACAGTACAAGCACTCACAAACTAGGACCCACATACACACAATAACGTGCACAGTGTCAATTCATACATTATACATGCACAGACCAGAGCAAGATGTATTCACACATGCACAATAATTTAAGCAAACACAGACATGCACTGACACAGGAATCAGAATGAGCTGGGGGACCCTGGTCTGAGTCAGCATTCCACATGTACTGGTACATTTCAGCTTTTATCTAGTTCAGCAGTGATGCCATAGCTTTGGCAGCCAAGTGGAGCAATGGGAGGTTAGATAATAACCAGAATGAGCAATGGAAACCTGACCTGAGATGGAAACGTTGCCGAAAGCTGCAGAAATGTGTTCATTCTGGTGGTAGAAATACGTGATGGTTAAAGGTGGCACGACTGAACTGGAAATATAGAAGGATGAGGGTTACATCTAAGTTGTACAAATGAATGCAACAAAGTGTCCATGCAAGCTGATTTGATATTGAGCAAAAATTCCATGCCTATTCCAACTTGGAGTACCTCAATATGTGAATGGCAGAAAGACAAATGAGAAAATGTGCAGGAGATTTATTACCATAGGAAATAATAGTCTGAATCAAAGGCGTAATGGAAAAAGGGGAACATGTGTACTCACTTTTTGTCTCCCTCACTTTATAGTTTCAGTTCTTTTTAAAATCTCTCCACAGCATCTTTTTTCTGTCTTGCCACCACTTGAATTGATGTCGATATGTTCATCTGACTCGCCTTCTATTATTACCACGCAATCAAAGCAGTTAGCTTAATGAGCAGCAGTGAGTAGTGTGCGAACCTGATTTGCCCTCAGGCTGCCCTCCCTTATTGGTGAAGGTTGTTGGAGTTGAATGCAGCCCAAAAGAAATACCAACACACAGTATTCAGGCCTAAAAAATAACACTCCCAACTTAATTTTTCTATTAAAAAAAAAACCAAAACATAATTTAATCCATTTTTATCTTCACAGTTAATATAGTTTCATTATGCAGAGGGTGCAAGGACACCAACATAATTTTAAGTAGACCCAGAGCATCAGCAATACAGATATTTATATTGAGATTTATATTGATTCAAATCCATATATAAAAGATGATGCCACCTGTGTACCCCTGAAACACATTTACAAGGCTAACCTCACATATCCTGTTGTAAAAGCTGTTTTGCTAGCTCGCAGTAATATCTGTGATATCCTTCAACCCTCGAAAAATCACAAAAAGTGAAGGACAATTCATTCCCTTTGCATTCAGTCTGAATACGCTTTAAGACCTCTAAAGCACTGACCTTTTGAGCTCTTATTTTTGGTTGCTGAAACTGAATTTTGTAATATGGTTGCACTTACCGTACGTCGTCCTGAATAAATGAACTAAATGCTCAACTTCAAAAGGAATACATAAGGTTTTTAGGGTTGTATTTAATTAAATTTGACACAAAAGGGAGCTCAGTAAAAGATTTTTTTGAGTAAATGGCATCATAAATATAAAAGGCAGAATTTGTAATGTTGGACTTTACTTCCAACAAAAGGACAGGTCTGCAGACCTTATCTTCACCTTTCTGCTTGTCTATCTGTCTGCCTGCACCTCCCTGTGGACTCTTTGCTTTGTTATTTTATGCTTTGGCTTGGGGAGGGAGCAGAGTGATATGTTTTGACGAGATAGTTATTAAGAATGCGTTGCTCATCTACGTGAGGCTGCTGGCCCTCATCAATTCCCCCCGAATCTGGCAGGGCGCTGTCGTCCTCTCCTCCCTCCTATTTATGACTCTGCTTTGACTCAGACCGCAACTTCCAATTTACACACCACCACAAATCACCCGCACTAACTTCGGGAAGCGAAGTCGTTGGTGGTGGAAGAAGGTTTGATGGTGCGAGCTACGCTAATAGGCTGGAAGTAAAACATGCAGGGAGAGTGCAGGTTGGTACGTTTGATACATTGAACTTGCTTTCAAAGGTTTGGATTCTGCAAGCTAAAGCTGGGTAAGAGGAGGAAGTTATAGGACTTTCACCTTGAGGGATTTTAGAATGGACGGAGGAGAGATTAATCTTTGTCATATTATGCCATCGGGTTGGGCAATATAGCTGAAAAGTCCATATAGATAATTAGTCATACTTTTAATAAAAAACCAAGAGATAAAAGGTTTCATTTGTATTCAGACACCTTACTGTGAATTTCACCACTTCAAGGTACCCTATCAAGGTACCCGAGTAATAATTGTAATGTTAACATAACAATGAAAAATGCCCATAAATTAATACTTTCTACACACAAATAACAATATATAAGGAAAAAGGAATTACCTCATCTTCACACATTAAATAAAGAAAGCAAGTGAAAGCTGGAGGTGCACAGTGAGCAACAGGGGCGAAGGTGGTGCAACACACTGAGGTGAAGGTTCCTAGTGGCTTCCCTGGATTTTGTGTTACCAGACGGGACCCCACACTGGCCTCCACTTGAACCCCAACATTAAGCCTGTTAGCTTTTGGAGCAGGGATGTGTCTCTTAGCTGGAGGTGGTGGAGAACACCATGATCATGGTGCTTTCAGACTGCAAAGCACGTCTTGCAAGGAGAACCAGTGGTCAGCCAGACACTGCCTCCACCAGGAAAATGTTAATGAAATGCAGCCAGACCATTCTGTAATGCAGAATAGGCTGCCTAAGCAAAACTATAAAGTGAAGGGACTCCATTATCTTGGTATGACAGGCTGGTTTGAGCCACAGAGGAAGCACACTTGCAGCTGTCTTGATGTGCCTTCACTGCATCTAATGGATTTAAGTGAAATTATTGAACGCCTTCACTAGGGATCTACTGATATGGGGGCAGGACCGATGCTGATTATTGGTAATCAAGAAAGGCAGATGACCAATATTTGGAACCGATATACATTGAATGTAATGTTTAAACAGTATGTGATAGCAGGGAACCTGTCATTCATAACTAGGCTTCTAGAGACATTTCTGAGACCACAGGGTGACTACCGACAGAGAGAGGTGGCTGCATCAGACCTGAACTAGCACATTTAATTCATCAATAATCAGTCAATAAAAACACCAATAGCAATAACTGAAAGAAAACAAAACAAAACAAAACAAAAAAACACATTGACCATGCTAATCAGCCAGTCTTATAATCAGACTATCTCTTACTCTCACCTACAGTTTTCTTCTTGCTTTTAATGTGTCTACTGCCGGTACAGATCATTGCTGTGTATACCCCAGGCCCTTATGCCACCATGCCTCCTCTAGATTTTTGTCCATCAATAGTGGAAATCAAAGCCAAATCGCACTGAGCAGACCACGGTGCCTGAAGAAAAATCTAATCAGCTTCATGACAGACTCAAAATGTTTCATGCCGTTAGCTGTTTAAATGGCTCTTGCTGAGTAATTTCCCTTACATTGAACACTGAGCATCTGGACTTCACTTTAAATTTCAATCCTGATACCTTTCATCAGCTTAAGTCTCCCTCAGATGTCGTCTTCTTAGATGTCCAATCTGATGGTGGAATGGAGAGGAATTATAGATGATAGGAAAAAGTGCAGCCTGTGTTTTGTTTGATTTCGACTATGTAAGATTTTACCATGCTGTAGTATCTACTCGGCTACCCGGTTAAAGAGACTAGTGTGAGTGAAACCAGGCCGTGTGTGTACAACTCTCCCAATGTTATGCTTACAAAGCAAAGAGGTCAGATTAGTAACTACAGTAAGTAAACATATCAAAGCACATGTGTTTCCAAATTTGAAGCCCTGCAGTTATTGCCTACTGTTAGGCCTAGAAAGTGGTTTGTAGTTTATAAAATAATCATAAACATTATAATCTCAGTCTTGCACAAACATCTTATCATAAAACAAAAGTGAACATAAAACATCATTAAAGGACCGAACATAAAAGCAACATAAAAGACGTCAAATAAAATAATAATTTGAAGAATTTTTAAAGTCATGCATAAACAGGCATGTAAAAAGGGATTTCAGAAGATTATGCACATTTTGCCAAATTGTATCAATTAAAATGCATTGCCGCGAATGATCAAGAGTGAGCCACCTTTAGTTTTCTACACGTTGAGCTGAGTCTTGCATGGTGATAAGAGATGCAGAGATTTAGTTTTTGTTGTTTTGTTTTTTCTGTCTCTGCCTTTAATTTTTCAGATTTTGGGTCTCAGAAAGTGAGGGCATGCCTTTGTTTATTCAAAGCTGCCTTTGAAATGTAGCAAGAGAAGAAGATGAGAAGAAGTGATTTGCCACTAACGGCAAACACACACACATCCTGCACGACACACACATCCTGCACGACACATGCACCCTGCATAACACAATCCCATATCATGCAGTGCCCAAGGATGGCAGGCTTTCACTTTTAAAAGACTGTTATAGAAAGACCCATTACAGTGCAGAAGGTTTCAACCTCAATTATATGGAGAATATATAGTAGCCAGGCCGCTAATGAAAATGGAGGAGAGTGTCTACTCTAGCAAACAGCTTTCTGTGAAAGATGGGGAAGTAATCTATTCTCTTTACGAGGAGCAGTACTTTTTCCCCCTCTGATTGCCACAGCTTTAATGAAGAGCTTACACACCTGAGGGGAATGATTCAGGAGCACAGCAGCGGGCGACATATTGGATGTGGCTCTAAAACGGAAGTCGGGAAAGCAGATCTTTACATCATACGTATGTGTGTGTCTGTGTTTATTATTGTTGTTGCTTTCTTAACTAGCCATCTCCGAGACCTCACAAGAGAAAGACAAACATAAACGAACATACATTCACACATGATATGCCAGCAGAGTCAAGCAAGTGAACATGGGAAGGTGAAAATGTGTTCTATTTCACAATGTACATTACTTCCTGCTCCCTATTCAGGGAACAACTGTTCCAGGAAACCTTCAGTAATGTCGTCCAACCACTTCTTTTATGCGTCACCCTGATAACATAAACACCTTGGATACCTGTTGGTGCCACTGTGTAAAAATGACACTACTTAAATTAAATATTGAACATATATTGAAACAAAAACTGACACCATTACAAAATATATCAAGGTGTATATAACAATGTAGATATTCAGCCGTATCCTGCTAGAATAGTCATTTACCACATTAACAATGTCTAGACTGGATTTCTGATTAATTTAATGTAATCTTCATTGAAAAAAAATGCTTTTCTTTCAAAAAACAAGGACATTTCTAAGTGACCCCAGAGTTTTGAACAGTAGTGTACAGTGGGGTACAGAGGAACATTTCCAGCAACCATCACTCCTGTGTTCTAATGCTGCGTTGTGTTAGCTAATTGTGCTGAAAGGCTAATTGATGATTAGAAAACCCTTGTGAAATTATGTTAGCTCATGAATAAAAGTGTGAGTTTCCATGGAAAACATAAAATTGTTTGGGTGACCCCAAACTTTTGAACAGTAGTGTAATATAGTAGTATGTAATATATTGTGCCAATCCTGATAGTAATAAATACGACCGGACCTGTGCACTTGTTGTTCTCACCACTGTGAATCTAGCATTGCTGAAGTCAAATGCCTTTGAGTATTGTAGTTTATAGATTCATCTAACCACTAAAATATTCACATCACTGTTGATAATGTTAATTCTAATGTAATTATACAAATATGTAAACTATTTTGCAAGCTCCTTTTTTGGCACTCCAGCGAGGTGCAATGACTGATGACTAATCTTGCTTGTTTACATCCGGCATGCTGATATACCACTCGGTTCAGTTCACAGTTCTGTTTGAACTGGGCATTTTTGCTACCTGTGGTTTTAAATCTTACACAGTCTCTCTCTAGTCGTTGATTAATCCCCTAAAACCCATCTCTGCATATTAAATTTACATATTTAGAAGTTTTAGCCATAGCAGTAATCCCTTCCTGCCTTAAAATGGCTCAAATGTGACTCTACACTGTTGCCTCCTCTAGAATGAACAGGTCTATATGAAATCCTCGCCTCCATCTCCACCCACTCCTCTGCTATGGTGCTGCACGCTCAAGCACACCAGCTCACCAAAGAATGCACTCAAAAATTGAAATTGCTCTATGCTACACAATGACAAGTTGTAGTATTGAAGTAATACAATCATACATGTTCGAACTGGAAATGGGTTCTGAAGAAGAATGATAGTCTTACCCTGCAAGTAGATGGGATTAGTACCTTTGGTTGGTTATATGTGAAACAAAGAGTAAAATATGTTCAGTCATGGTGTTGATTGCTTATTTCACTTATGTTGTGTCTTCCAGCATATAAAAATCCTCATGCAGACATGTTATAACATGGCTGCATTGCCTGTGCAATCCACTTTGCAGGGATCCACTAGATGATCAGAATGCACCGATATGGTACATTCACACATTTGTGCTGCTGTGTTTTGACACCTTGTGTATGTCTGTGTGTATGTGTAGTTCTTGACCAGACGAGTGGAACCAAAGTCACACATGAACATGTACTCATCAAAATGTTTTTGACATCTTCTGTGTCATCCTGTCTCTGGAAAACTCCTACACCAAACTCTTCTGGCTTGTAGAAAATGAAATGAGATTTTTTTAAACTGATCACAAATTGGATTTGGCTCAAAATGGGTAGAAACAATTAAATGGTAAGACATATTTAACGTTTTTGGGCTAATTAAAGTGATGCTTAAAGTAAAATTTACAACTTAAACAGGAAATCGTAATAGAAATGGAACAAAAATATACAACTAGCCCATTGCCTGGGAACATTTGTTGAAGACTTAACCAAGTGCACCTTAAATCAGCCACTGTGAACCAAGTTCATTGACTATGTACAGTTCAAAAAGTTCAAAAAATGATATGGTAATGCATTTATAGAAAAATATAATCATGTTAGTCAGTATTCTTGGCAGCTTGTTGGTTTATTTATTCAGTCTCTGATTTTCATTGTTCACCAGGCCCAGGAGGGTGAAATAAACCCTAATCTTGGACACTAAGTAAGAGTTCCTGCAGACAATGTGCAATCAGTGTTGTTTACACTACAGCTGTCCTGCAATCGAATCCAATCAAGGGAGCTATGCCTGTGCGCCAGTCGTACCTGTGGTCAAAAGAATAGCTTGTTTTGTTAATCATTCGCCATCGATATTGGTGCTGTTAATATCGACCGACGCACAAAAGAAATTCTGTCTAGACTTACATCTGATATTATGCAAAACTCCGGCACCGCTCAGAATAAAGCGAGAAAAACTCCAGTAGCTCAAGTCTGAGCCACAAAAGATCACGCCTGGGTTAATACACCAAGCCAGAGGGAGATAAAGACAAAGAGGCAGGAAGAGGGAGAAATAAGATTTCATTTAAGAGAGCGTGCCGCTGCCTTAGAGACAGTGCAGTGATGTGAGGCTGACCTCTGGAAGGAAAGCAGCAGCAGGGGTCACCGAGGTTGATCCAATTCTGGCCAGTCAGTGCCAACACTCTGATTAAGAGGTGATGAAGAGGGCAGGCCGACCATCATCTCTGCAGGCGGATTCTCTCTGGGGTACATGTGGGGTGAAAGAGACGAGGGACAGGGAAAGTTCAAGCACCACAGCCGGGGAGATAATCAGTAACGGCAGGAAAATTGCTCTTGATTTGTTGTCTCGACATGGTGCTTTCATATACATTTTGTCTAATTCAATACTTACCACATATTGGTGTTATCTCTTAAGCATTACTGTTTGTCCTATTAGTTAAAGCAAGGCTATATAACTATCGGCAGAGGAAATAATACAGGCTCTCTCTTTCAACTGAGGTTTAGCAGCATTATTTGACCTGGAAGAGCGAGTGGTTGAGGACGCTAATTGTAGCTATTAGCAAATTTTACAAACTCTGCATATTATTGACATTACTGGTCAGTTTGACGACTTCATGACTCTTCTGTGCTGCAATATAGCATTGGACTGAAATAGATTTGCTTTGTGGGTGTGAAACATGCAGCACAGTCTGCTGACCATGAGGAGTCAAAAGTTTAACCACTACAATTTATGCATATTTGCTTTAATGCTAACACTGATATATGTTGCTTTAAGATACAGAATTAAGGGTGTAGTGGCCCCATGGTAAATCACACATCATGCAATAGGTAAATCCTTGGTCAAATTCTAGGTGGAGACCATCATTGCATGTCATTTCCTTCTCTCTAGCCTTGCTTTATGTCTGTACTATTGCATTTTTATACTACAGAGTTACAATAGACAGAAAGGAATGTAACAATGTAAGCTGGGAGGAGAGTTGGAGGATAATGATAAGTGAGAAAAACCAGACATTAGTTTCTCTCTGCTCTAAACAGAGACATGACCGAGGTCAGAGGATACACACTCAGGGTCTCCTCCCAAGCAGCGAGTTAGCCGGAGCGTCAACAAGCACATGTCACTGTGTGTCTGTGTGCATGTCTATGTGTGTTTGTGTGAGTATGAAGCAACACAGTCTCCACAAATTTACGTTCCTGTACAACTAAACTGCATTCGCAATTACGTTGTGAGGGGGATGTAATTTTGTTTCGAAACAAATGTAATTTGTCTACTGGTGAGGGGGAAGGCGGCCAGTTTGAAAGCCAGCCATAAACCATGGCCGGACTTTCACCCAGAAGACCAGGGTTCACATCTCGTGATGGATGATAGACCAAGTTTTGTTCTCTGTTTGCGTATACTTCCAGTTTTTACTTGCTTTCTGGTTGGATTTAGACACCGCAACCACATGATTTGGTTTAGAAAATGCTTTGGCAGACACTTCAACATATTAGAAAATTGGTTAATGTTATGTTTAAAGATTCTCCTCCATTTTCCATGATGACAAGTCCTGCTTCATCTGTTGTGTCTGGTTGGCTAATAAGGAGCAACAGAATAGCAGTAAAGAAAATGGCAAATATATGTTGATTAGAAAAGTATTTGAGATACGTTACAAACAACAAAGCAGTAAATCTTGACAGAATACAACGGAATTGAGAATGCACTTTAGATGTATAGGAATGTAGTTTACAGTGACTGGGTTGGTATGAAAAGTGGATGATACATGGTGTTGAGGGGGTCACAGAAAAATTACAGTTATATAACATAAACTGCATTCTCAATATACGTTTTGTGGGATTTTATATGTGGCATATCACATGTTCATTCATAATCAGCAAATCTTGGCCATTTATTTTACAGCTTTACTGATCCTCTTTTTCTGAAAATCAACCATATATTAGATGTGACAGGACTCTTTACCCTAGTAACCCAGAAAATGGAGGAGAAGCATCAAAAACGTTGTGAACGGGTTGTATTTTAATCAAAAACGTGAGATTTTCCTAAACCTATCCAAGTAATTTTGGCGCTTGAACTTAAATAAGCAAATTGTTATTGTTGTCAAAGTGTCAACCAAAGTATGACATTTTCATAAAGCTAACCATAGTTTTGATGCCTAGCCCTATCCAAACAGGAAGTGAGCCTAAAATTTAGGTCTAAGAATAATTCCCTCACACCCAACTAAAGTCCCATTTCTGGGGTGACACTCGTGTCACTGATCGATGCACCTTTTCCCCCAAATTCATTTCTGGCTATTTTTAATTAGAAACCATTCCTACTGTGTTGTACTCTTACCTTTCAGGAATAGAACTAGTTTCTTTTGAAATATAAATGAGAATGCAGTTTAGTTTGCAGAGCCAGACAGGGTTGGGAGGTGTGCTACTGGGTCAAAAGCTGGACAACTGTTCAGCTTTAGGTCAGTGTCAGCAGCCTTTTCCCACCCTACACCTTTCTTCCTACCTGTCTGCCAGCCCAGACACTCTCACACTCACAATACACCTGCACACACACACACACACACACACACACACACACACACACTCAGGGAAAGTTTTACTCTGTTTGAACCAGACTGGGAATCGGTCCTTTGTTGTGGGAAACGCAGACAGAGGTAGGAGACAGACGTGAAGCCAGACTGACACACAAACAGGCAGAGTGACAGCTGCAACACACAAAGATGGAGGGGAGGCCTGCAGAGAGATGTGAGAGAGTGTGTTAATCCACATGGCGTAGCATTTCCTCTGTGGATCTGTGTGTGTTTGAACTTTTCAAGGGGAGGATGGCAAGGAGCGATCGGCCACTCTGTAAATGTCAGTGGATCTGAGCAGCCTGAGACCAGACAGCCTCATGCCGTCGCCTGCCACTCACATTCTTCCCTTCTTTATTCACCCTTTTCTCTTTTTTTTTGTTTCCGTCTGAGTGCTGTTTATTTTCTCCTTTCCTTCCCCATCCTCTGTCTTCCCACCCGCCCTCTTCCACACTTTTATTATTGTGTTTTACCTTTGCCTTGCCATTGCCTGCAGGAAAATAGCACATCCTGTAATAGACAAGGCTGGTCTTTGTTTCTGTGTTTCTCTTTTTTCTCCCTTTTTCTGAATTTGTTGGGCCAAAATCCACCTCAGTAGAAACCTCTCTCTTCCACATTGTTCAGTTTCACAGTCCATATAGGATTCTGGCCATTCGGCTTTATTTCTCCATAATTTATTAGCCTACCTTTATTTGTCTCTGCTGGTAATTAGATTTTTTTTCTCTTGTAGAGGGTGTTGCTGTTTTATTTCATTCTTCCAAACCATCTTCCATTTCCTAGGGAATTATCAGGGGAGGGCCCCTTCATTTAATTTGTACGGAAATTAATTTGTCAGTGTAAGAAATAGGATACTTGCTAATCTGGTTAGGCCTGCATTTGTCCTCCCCACACTTTAGGCCTACTCTCTTTCCAGTGCTGAAGGAAAAAAATTGAGTGAAACGACAGAGACAGTAGACAGCCACCGTGTTCTAGGAGACGAGACAGGATAGGAATTCACATAATTCAACACAAGTAAAGGGAAAAGATCTCTACAGATGTTTTCGTGACAAAGGAAACACTGAAAGGAGAAGTGAGAGAGACACTGGGAAAGAGGTAGACAGAGGAAGAGTATTAAAATCAAAATGCTGAGAGGCGGGGTCATAAAATGACTACCTTTATTGAGCAGGGCACAGTGGGCCAGTTGCTGCCTGCAGGCCTTTTCTACTCTTGTACTGCACTGCATCTCTCTAAGTCTCACTTCAGTTCAGTCCAACGTAGCTTTATTGTTGTGCTATTTTTGAGGAAAACATGACAGGATAATGTGAATGGCAAATACATTTATTTTCCTTGTGGCAGCGTTTAAAGGAATCAGATGTCATTTGGAGAAATACGCTTCTTCATTTTCTTGTTGCAAGTTAGATTAATAAGATTGATGCCATTTTATTATCACTACCTCTAATATGAACTGACAGACACATTCTATCTTGTGTTTTTGTTTGGTGTATACATAAATTATGGAGAACTGACCATTTATTCCTTTACAGGGAATAAATTCTGACATTGTCAGCCTAATAAATAGCTGTTAAATGACCACCTTCACTTTCTATTAGACCAGAACAAGCGATATAATCATTTCAGATCATTGATAAACAGGAAATGGATCCGATAATGTAGTTAACTCTTGTAGTGTTGATACTACATGTAAATTTCTATAGAAACATACAAAATGGAGCTTTATTTGGTGCCTCAACACCAAGTTAAAAACACAGAATGAACACAACGGTCAAAAGAAGACTTTAGGCAAAAAATAACACTATAATAAAGGTTTAATCAAGAATCCTGCAGCTGCTACAATGCCACTAAATGAGATGATACGGAAACACCATTAAATGAAGTCATAACCTCCCACTGAGCCCACTTGAAGGTGGAGGAGGTTGCTAGTACAAATGTGCAGGAATGATATGCAATGATAACACTTATTGAATGGTATGATAACATCCTAAATGGGTGACAGAAGGTGTGCGTTGTTTGTTTTTACATACTGATTTTTTACTGATTAAACAAACAAGATTGATATGATAATTAGTACACTCTAGAGGTACTGGTCTGTGTATTTTTTCTACCTTTAGACAAAGCTAGACTAATTGTTTCCTCCTGTGTCCTGTCTTGATGCAAAGCTAAGCTAACCATCTCCTAACAGACAGATTTGAAAATGATGCCAGTCTTCAAGAATAGGTGAAATATTTTGATTTTTTATGCATTGTTTGGCTGTCCATATACTTTTTGCTGTATAGTGATGTGGAGTCTAAGACTTGACCATGTTCAAATGTCCAAGAAAGTTTCTTTAAATATCTTCAAAATATTACCAGGAGAAGTCAGCATTCAAAAGGTAGCAGGATTTATTGTTGACAGAAAATCAAGAAGCAGTTCTTAGCAGTGATCACACCACAAGAAAAAACAGAGATACTGAAGTGTGCATCGTCTTTTGTGCTCTGAGAGTTGGTCATTTTTCCACGCCGAAAGGGCATATTTTCTGATAGACAGTTTTGACACCATTATACCTTTCTAAATCCATTGGTCAAATCTTGACATCAGGTTATCATACACTGCCTGTTGAAAAATAAAAAAATCGCTACTTGAATTTAACTAAGCAAATGGGTACGAGCCTTCAATTGGATGATTATTGCAGTGATGAATATGTTTCAGCTGCAACAGCTTATTTAACCCTAGCTGATGCAGTGAGGAGCTTCTCATTTTTTAAAGAACCATGTTGGAAGACACATCCTGTGGTCATGGATGTTTACCTGTTTCAGAAGGCAAACAAAACACCTAAGGAGAGTGCTGAAACTACAAAAATTGAGTGAAGAAGCATCCAACACATCATTAACACCTAAAGGATGGTCGTGAGCCATTATTTTCGAGGAACAAATGTGGTCGGAGCAAACTCTTGGATGGTTGTTGGAAATCAACAGAAGAACTCATGGCTATGTCTAATAGTTCTACACACACAGTGCAAAGGGAACTCAAAGGATTGAGACTAAACAGCTGTGTATTTCTGAGAAAACCACTGATCAGTGAGGATAATCAGAAATAAAAGGCTTCAATTTGCTAGGTAGCATAAAGATTGGAGCAATGAAAGAAGGACACGTGGTCAAGGTCTTTCCATCAGTGGAGTTTTTCTTCCCTGATGGCATGGGCATGTGACAATGCCAGGATTCATGGGGCTCACATTGTGAATGAGTGGTTCAGGGAGCATGAGACATCATTTTCATACATGGATTGACCTCCACAGAGTCCAGACCTCAGCCCCATTGAGAATCTTTGGGATGTTCTGGAGAAGACTCTCCCATTATCAACATACGATCTGGGTAGAAAATTAATGCAACTCTGGACAGAAATATATGCTGTGACATTGCAGAAGCTCATCGAAACGATGCCACAGTGAATGTGTGTCGTTCTCAGAGCTAAAGGCGGTCAAATAAAATATTAGAATGAGCAACTTTTTTTTGGACAGGCAGTGTATTTCACCACTAGATCACACCCTACAGAGGACATGTGCATTAGGTTGTCATTAGGTCATGTTTTACAGAGAACATACCCAGACATGTTCAGACTCTGCCTTAGTCCTCTGCACATTTTATCGCTATTATTCTGTCAGATTTCATGCATATTATATCATTGTGTATTGTTAAGTTTCTTAAACATTTTTAACAGTTATATTGCCTTAAGTATACACCATTATGTTTTGAGTACTCCATGTTTCATTTTTATACAAAGCATGTCAGTTGTCTTTACACCAAAAATACGTTTCACTTTATGATCTTTGAGCTCTGTGTGTGTGTGTGTGTGTGTGTGTGTGTGTGTGTGTGTGTGTCCTCCACAGACACACACGCCATATCATCAAAACATCAGTGATTACTAGAACCTTCATTATTATATATTTCGTTTACATCTTAACTCCATACTTCAATTCAATAGCATTTGCCGTGATTATATCATCTTTTACTCTCAGCGTATTGTATCTAAAAATATTACACTACAATAGCAAACCTAGCGTGAATCAAGTAGTTACTGTTAAAAATGTATGAAGCCTGAATGAAGTTGGAAGTACTCAATGATTCCAGAAATATGGAAATTTATGTGCATTGCAGTATGTATGAAAAACCAAGAAAAGAATGAAAGAAAGAAAAGAATTTAAAAAAAAATCTGTGTGCAAGTGCGTGTTCCTCTCCTCGGTCCCATCCCTTCTGGCCATTTCTCTCTGCACCCAGGCGCTCTCTCTGGCTGCTGTGTTTGTCTGAGATATGGACTTGGATGCGCTGAGCGACCGCCCACTCCACACATTCCTCTGTAGTCCACCCGCTTCTCTTGGACGTTGAACAAATTCATTTGGTCGGCGATTATTCAAGGGGCATATTTCATAACTTTTGACTGGCTCATCTCCACCTCTTACTCCTACTTTGCTCCGTACATCTGCCTCCCTCTGACTCACACCCATATCCAGCTGCGACTCTGCAGGATACAACTGAAGGAGGCCCGTGGGTTGTGTAGTAATTTCCCATATTGAAGTGGATGTAGTTTGAAGGAAGTTCATATATTGAAGTTTGGAGTGTGTTATGTGTAATCCACATAACACTAAAAAGCCAAAATCCTATGGCAGCATATTGCTCTGTGTGTAACGTCATGTAAATATGGAAACTTTTCTCAGCATTTAATTATTTTCTGCTTTATGGATTAAAAAGAAATACTGTATGAAACCCATGACTGCATAAAATCTATATATGTGTACCAATAATGAATATTCAAGAAAGACTGGGCACCAACCAATAAAGCATTCATCACAGGGACATGAGCTGAAGCACAGCCGCAGGCGCAGTCTCGCTTGTTATTAATATAAATGATCTTCACCAAAAATGACTAATCGACTCTACTGTGTCCCTCTCTGCTGGGCAAGGAAGTCAAATTCTTTTTCTCTGAAGATGTAGTATACTTTAAAAAGTGTGATAATACAAATAAAGGACCAAATCCTGGGATCATAACTTGGGAATTGATTCTGAGTGTGCTATGATTTATTTTTGTTCACCAGTTTGAGGCGAAGCTTTTAGAAAAACTGGAACAGCTGGAATTGAGCCTGAAGTTTCATTACTTACTATTTTCGTGAATAATCGATTGATTGTTCATACTGAGAAATATTTATCATCATCTTTAAAAACTCCAACATGATGAACTCAAATAACTGGTATAGCCTGACAAACAGGAACTAGGAAAATTCATTTTAAAAATTGACGAAGAGCAGAAAATCCTCACGTTTAAGAAACTAGAACGGAAAATCGAGTGGTGTTTTGTTTGAAAATTTATTTAAATGTTTTATCAGGTAAGAAACGATTTGCTGAATCATTTTCTGTTCATTTCAGCTTTAGTTGAAAGAGTAGCCTGTGTAGAAAGAAAACCAGCTGCTTTGACTCTCCGTATCACATGCAGCTCTAACCTTCATGACAAAATAACCATTCAGCTGGATGCTGCTGGCATAGAATTGGTCAGTCCATTTAGAATAAATGAAGCTGGCGTCCACTTGTAAAGCAAAACAAATAAAAAATACACCAGATTCTACAAGCCTCTAAAAAGCCACCAACTATCTCTGCTCCTCTCATCCAACGCCATATAGTTAGACGGATCACCAGTGAGGGAGGAGTGACCCACAAGAAAGAGCCATAGAGTAAATGAGAGTGATATAAAGAGAAAATGAGACACTAGTGATTAATTAACCTCTCTCTCCTCCTCGTCCTGTACAGCCAGGATAATTTTGCGACTTTGTACGAGTGCCGCAGCGCTGCGCACTCCAACTCCGTCTCGTACACCCCAGTCGAGGCATGAAACATAGATCAAGAGGAAAGTTTGAGCGAGGAGAGAGGGTGTATTATATGAGCCTATGGTTGATTGCTCTGGATCCAGAGAAGAGTGAGGGGGAGGAATAGCTTTGGTGAGCTCACCAATACATCTGATGTATTTCTTCCTCTCCAGTGTAACGCACACACACACCTTATGCAACACTGAAGTACTTGTAGGTATAAACAGTCCACTCTGACGTACGAATCTATCCTGAATGTCGCTGCTGCTGCGGCCCATTGGACCCCTGGGCTGAGTACACTGTTTATGTGTGTGTGCATGACAATCCGTGTCTTTTTATTGTCCTCCAGCACTGTGCTGTAATCAGGTAAGCCCAGCGGCAGTGTGAGCTCAGTCAGGTACTATTAACCACTAGCTTACTCCTCCGCTATGCTCCTCACGCGTTTCATCCCTCTTCCTCCTTTTCTTCCTCCTTCTCCTCCTCAGCAGCCTCCAGGCGCTCTAATCTTCCTCCCATATGGCTCACCTTCCTCTCCTCCCTTGACTAGTTCCCCTCTGGCGCTCTCCGTCACTAGCACCGGGCCCACGACTGCTTCTGTCTTTCTCTGATTTCCTGGGAAGGAAAGATCAGTGCTGTGTTGTACGCTATGTAAGTGTGTGTCGGGTGGAGTGGTGTGTTTATTGGGTTTGAGTGCAACATTAGATCACCCTCCGGCTTTATGGGCTGATCAGTGTGCGGGACAAACAGCGATTGTATGCATACTGTCCATATAGGCTGCCTCACACAAGATCAAACTAATTAAGAAAGCACACACTGTGGGTTCAAACATGTTGCACACCACAAACTCGTTCTTGCAGTGTTTTTTAGATGTTTTTTCCTCCACTTTTTTAATCACTATGGGCTTATTTTTCACTGCTGTATAAAGTTCTGCACCTCTATGGAAACATCACAACCTTGACTAGGTTTAGAGAGAATTCAGAAATGTCTGCTGTGCAGTATGGCACAGTTATATTTCTACAAATCATCTACAAAAAAAAAGAAAAAATGTAAAATTTTGATTATTTATGTTAGAAAAACCTTTCACCATGCTGAATGTATTTTTCTGCTATATACCGTTTTTGAACCATGCTACAGTTAATTTATTGATCACATATGTTTAATTTTGCACTCGATTGATTTCGTATCAATCTCCTCTCTTTTCCATGTAAACACAACCTGCAGTTCCTACAAAAAGTCACTAAACTATTGTCATGTGATGATTAATCACAGCTGAGTCAATTATGGCTTCTCAGTTGCACTCATGACCACAGATTTTATTTTATTTAAAATTTTTTTTACAGAATCTGCTTAGTATAAACTGTTAATTTTAGCAAATATTTAAATGAGTAGGATGTAAAACTAAATGATTTTGATAAAATATTATGATTGGTATGCTGAGATTTGGGAAATTTTTTGACAGTTTGTCAAAGATGGTTAGTTCAAGAACTGTCAGAAAGTTGGAAATCTGATCATTTGTTTTGTTTGTTACAGTTTCTAGCACTGAGGAATTACAATGCCCTTCAAACCTGCTAACGGGTTGTAATAGTGTACCTGATTTAATACATTTTTCATTTGAAAGTTTAATAAGGTCTGCAGATGTACTTGCCTGTAAATGATTGTAAATATAAATCCACTGGTGTTCATATATACAGACAAAACAGAAATGCTGCTTTTCTATTTGGCTTCCTCCCCAAACATACACACACACACACACACACACACACACACACACACACACACACACACACACACACACACACACACACGGACCCTCTGCTCTATGCGTGTTTGGATTGGAAATGAAAGCTCACAGTAAGAGTGTTTGCCAAGGTGTCTGTTTGGTGGATAGATGATTTAGTGGGTGATACTATGAGGAGGTTCCTCTGTGGTCTCAGCTGGGATGGAGAGAAAGAGATAGTGAGGAGAGGCAAGTGGGGGAGACCGCCTGAGTCATTTGATGGAGAGATGGAGTGGGACAGGGGCCTGGGTAATAAGACTTTGCAGGTGTCCATGTGCACACACACACACACACACACACACAAACAAACCTGAACTCATGCACAGAATCGTCCAGCAGATTGAATGTGCTCCAGGTTGTATGAGACCAGAGAACGAAGCAGAGAGATGGAGGAGAGGCTGTTGAGTCTTTGTGTAAGCTTCAGGGCAGCAAAGTCTTCCTCTACCACTAAGTCAGCTACTGATCTCATTTCTCCTCAGATGGACTCCTAACACTCTCCCATCACGGGACAAATATATATTCCCTCTGTCTCTTTTTTTTCTCCACACATTCCTGCACCAATGACCTTTTCTCTCTATTTGTTTCCCGCTTTCTTACTACGTCTTCTATATCTTGGTCCCTTTCTCTTTCTGTTTCCTCCTTCTCCACACTCTGTCTTTATTATCCTCCTTCACCTATATCCCTCTCATTCTCTCACACACTCAATTTTTCTCTCTGTCTGGTTTTAACCCTCTCCTCTATCCCATCACTTCATAACGTGTCACACACCGTACCACACACCATTACCCGCTCTCCTCCTCCTTTGATCAATCACAGCCAACAGGTGCTGTAAATTGTGTCCTCTGGCGGACCGGCTACCGCGGTGTGTCCCGTACGTTCATTCCACTGCCCCTGCCTCCCGTCCCTGCTCTTTCTCTTCGTTCTCTTTTGCCTCATCCCTCCAGCCCATGCCCCAGTTTGTCAGCGAAGCAAAACTGGCCGTGTCTCGGAGGCCATCATTCATCTCCCCCCACCCCACACACCCTCCCCGTCCGGACACATCGGCGGCTTGGCTGGTCTCAGACAAATGGCATCACGGCAGATAATACAGCCACAGCCAGAAAAGAGCCAAATAAATGGTCGCCTTCCTGCCGTCCTAATGGTTCTGCTCTCCACTTGGCCAGCGGACAGTGCTTAGCCCAGGTACTACATGGACATAAACATCAGCTTCTGATGAGAAAAAGCTATAAGCTCCAGTTGGTCATGTTGTACATGCATCACACATATACACATCTTATGAATAAAACCTGCCAACATATCCCCTGACAAATACACTGCTTATGTGGGGATGTTTATTGTGTTGAAATTGTGTGGTGATGTATGGATTTGACATGAAGGTGTCTGTTGTGGGAGTGCATAACACTGGAATAATTCAAATCTCAGAGCCCTAATCAAATCAAACATGCTATCCGGCATACATATACACAAATATCCACACACACACACACACACACACACACACACACACACACACACACACACACACACACACACACACACACACACACACACACACACACAGCATTCTAACCTGTAGAGACAGATTTCAGATGTCTGGATAATACAGTGTGTTTTTGTTCTAAAAATTCAGCAGCTCTTCAGAAAATTCCACTAAAAGGTGTCGAAAAGAAATGCTGTAATTTGTATGTTTCTGTCATTTAGTGCTTCGGCATGTGAATAGTCTCAGCAGGGAAAGGATGTGAGATGATTGCATAATTAAAAAACACAAGCATCTCTTATGAAAAAAATCAGCCACATCATGGAAATTCACTTTGCTTCCCACCTGAGATGGTTATGGCACATCTTATGATTTTGTCTCCTGTCAACACACTAGGTGGTGATTTTTTTCTTTTGAGAAGAACTTATGATAATTAGGCTCTCTGTTAGTGGGTGTTGCACATGGTGGCATCAGCATGCCACTACTGAATCTATAGAAGAAGTTTAAAGAGGTCCCACTGAGTATACAGTCTGGTATAAGTGAGCTCAGTATAATTGTTCATTTGAATGAATGTGAAACATGGCTCTGTCTCTGAATGGCTGGCAACAGTTAGATAATTTTAATGACTAAAGTAACACTGGTCCTACTTTTGTGTAGGTTTGTCCTTTCTAGGCCTCAAACCAGCCAGATCTCAGCCAAATTCCACAGTAATGTATTTAACGTTTGTTTACATACCAGAAAAAAATGTCTTAAATCTGGGTCTTCCAAGGGAACTACTAAATATTCACGTTCTATGTTGTTTGAATCTTGAGCCTAGAAGAAAAACACAAACAAAGATGAGCATTTGAACAAGACAATCTAGAAAATGTCAGTTAAAAAGTTGTTAAATACACTTCTTGTGGTAAGAGCAACTGTGTTTAGGATTTATTTTTCCACCTGCTGTGAAGGTGCAGTGAAATTGTTTCAATAAAGCACATTTTTTTAAAATGAATAACCTTATATATTGTTCATAATTTACCTAAATATTTTCCTTACCAAAATCTGATGACTGTATTGGCAGAACTTAAAACATCTTTAGAAATCACAGAGGCAGAAATACAACCCGTTCTCATCTGGCACTTCCATATATTTCATTTAATTTAGGCACCGAAATAACTTGGTGAGGGTTAAGGGACAATGTTATTTGGCACCGAAAGAAGCCAACGTTGAACGGCAGAAAGAAAAGAAGTGAAGAACGCTCTCCTTGACCCGTCCATCCACCCTGACCCCCTCCTTTACTCCTCATGGTCGTATTTCCTTTCCCTGTGGAAGACTGTCTCCTACTAAAATGTGTGTGTGTCAGTAATCACTTCAGAAGAAAAGCAAATAGAGAGCTTTGCCTGAAAATCTTCATGCTGTTGTAGTTGTTTATGAACATTTGAGTGTTGTTGCTCCATCATCTCTGCAGGACTTAGACACCACCATAGCTGCTGATGCTGACTGCATCCCGTCTGTCTGTCTGTCACTGATGTGCCTTTTCCGTTCTCCTTGATCATGGCTACTGTTGTCATCTCCTCTCCTCCAGTGTAATGAGTCAGTGTGTGATGTTGGATGGCTGCTGACAGTGTGTCCTATGACTCACATCGGGGTGGTACTGCTGTCCCAGCACATCTTGGTACCCCTCAGCCCTCCACCCTCCCTGCATCCTCCCGTCCCTCCTCTGCTCTCCTCTCCTGCTTCTATTTGGACTGCACCTTCCCCGGTGGGCAGGGACATCTGCTAATAATAAGTAAACATACTGTAAAGGTGATCCACACAGATACAACCCCCACAAGCACACATGCACCGTCCCGTTGTGCAGCTAAGCCTGTTTTCCATAGCGTTTACTGTGTTTTCATTAGTCACATCCCCCCCTTTTTTTCTCTGCGGAGTAAGAGGAGCGAAAATAAATAAATAAATGCCGGTGAAAAAAAGGGGATAGTGCTGGCAGAAGGCACAAAGTGCTGGCCAGTGGAAAGTCCAATGATGGTAGAGGCCAAATTGACATTGGGACTTAGTGAGACTGTGTGTGCTTAATTGCATGCACTTGTGCTACAAAGAAATATGGTATGACAGTTTATGCTTTTAATTTAACATAGGCTATGGTGATGTACTGCAGTCACACCTGCTAAGGTAAACAAAGTGTGTCCAAAATTAGCAACGTTTTACATTTTACCCCTGTTAATATGCTAATTATCACATCACAATGTTTATCTGAAAAGGACGTCTTTATAATTCAGATCCACAAACAGACAGACGTAATTGTTTCTGGTCTTGTTGACGTGTCTGTCTCCGATTATCAAGCTGTGAAAAACATTAAACATGTCCGTGCCGAGGTGAGGTCTGCCTAAGACAGACACCTTGGCTTGTTTTATGTAAATACCACACTTAAACACTCCTCCTTTAAAGGGCCTGAGCTCTCGTAAACCTTGACAGACCCCTGGGCCTCGCCGCTGCCTATAAAACACTGACTGTTTATGGATGCCTGTACCTGCATCCTTCCACCCATAAACACTTTTCTTTGTCCTTCTGGGAGGGAAAGAGGACTAGATTATGTCTCTTCAACCAGGAAATGTTTTCAGCCATGTGCAAAGTAATATCAAAAAATATTTTTCTGTTCATTGTGAGCCTTAGGGCTTCAGTAGAAGGCACCTAGACTTCTCTTTTTGGTTCTTCAATAGTAGAAGTAAAAGGAGGGATCCAGGTGTAATCTACTGAAGCTCTTGCTTGAAAATCTGCAAAGGCATATCTGCACATAGTATCATTTTTAGACCGTTTACCATCTATATTAAATGGCTAAAACATTAGAAAAACATAGATCTCTTTAAAGGTGGATTCTGGAGAAAGAGTGTTGATATGTAGCTAGTTAGCATAATTTCATATCTGGATTTATTGTCATTCTTCCCCCAATCTCCCTTCCTTCCTTCCTCTCCCCCTCACTCATGCAGGAACACAAACCTGCACAGGATTAGTGTAGTGTGGATCGGTCCAAGCCACCAAGTTGGTTTCCCATTTGCAGAGCCAGATTTTTTTTTTTTTTAGCTCACACATAGAACAGACAGCTAGCGGACATTGAGGAGATATTTGCTGAATTTGATAAAGGGTGTATCGCACTAGAATTGCATACTCCGCCTTTAAGTGAAAGAGAATTTGAATCATGAGCTTGACGACATTTCTGGACATTTTCAAAGTGCTGTTTGTCACCACAGCAAGCATGACGACCTGAGAGCACCAGCAGGTCAAGGTTCTTAAACCTTTATCTGATGACAGTGATACACCTCATGTCCGTATATCACATCAGCATCCGGAAATGCTCCCTTTGACCCGTTTATCTACTTAATAGAGAGTGTCTTCGTTTTTGAACTTGATTTTCTGTCTAAATGGAGACTGAGTTTTCATATGTAGTTGCATTTGTGTGGACATGCTCTTATTCTTCCTTGTCAATATCGTGCAGGAGCTGCTTCCCTCGAGCTTCTTGTCACCTCTCCCTCCCTGCTCTGAATGCAGATGGACGTCATACCGTCCGCTCGGTGCCATTGTCATTGTTGAGCCAAAGTTCTTTTAATCACGCCGCGAGCCGAGCCCACCGTGATTTACTAGCTCTCCACATCCATAGGCATCCACTCCAGCCAATTGCATTAAAGAGATAAATAACTAGACCAATAAAAGTGTTGTGAGTGGGCAGAATGGGCTCCTGGAATGCTCATCGTCCATTTGGTGCAGTAAGCACTGGTGGGGGCGGCGGCGGGTCGGGGGAGGTGGGGCTTTTAGTGGAAGGTTTTTTAGGGGTGATATTGTGATTGGTGGTGGAGGTGATGTCATGTCATCCATCTTAGGGAGCCACTTCATTAGGCTAATGGAAGGGCTGGACCGCTCACTGTTCGTTCCTGTGCAGGAGTGTGTGCGTGTGTGTGCGTTCGTCCTTCCATTGATGGCAGCTTCCAAGGCTAAAGTAGTTATGAAGACTAAAGTGATTTTATTAGCCAGGCACATCGCCCATCACTGTGTATGGGCATAAATGTGTGTGTGTGTGTGTGTGTGTGTGTGTGTGTGTGTGTAGCGGTCTGTCCAAAGGCAGGTGTGTATGTGTGCATGCCATTGTTTTCACACAGCGTGGTAATGACACTGTTTTAGGTGAAGGGAGATAATACAGAGCATCTGAGGAGCTAAAACACACCTTTTTCTTTTGATGTTTAAACTACAATCACATTCCCTTCAATGACTTGCAAAAATGTGAAGTGCAGAGAGGATCCTCACCACACTTTAAGGTAATATCATTGATAGACTTTGATTTGTGGCTGACTTAAATTAGTATGTCACTTCAAATGGTCCTCTTGTGCCGACTGAAGAGGACAAATGGAATCGCTCTTTGAATTCGCTACGCCGCTCGACCTCCTCTCTCGCTGTCACTCTTCCTCTCTATTCTTCTCTCCTCCCGTCTCTCCCTCTTTGTCAGTTTTTCCACCTGAAACCCACATGAGCTTCTGTCTGGACATGTGCTGTCTTTATAAAGGCGACTCCTCTGATTCCATTTCTTCACTTTGCTATCGAGGTCATTCCACCTTCCAAAGACTGTTTCATCCATTTCTTTTCATTTTTTAGATGTCATGTGAGACCTGACATCGGTTTGTTTGGTAACACCTTCTTGCTCTGTTAATCTGAACTATTTTCTGTGCTTAATTCTTTCCATTGTCCAAAAGAAAATTATCACATCTAACTATTTGTAACTAAACTAGCGGGTCTGCCACTTAGAAGTAGTTTTCTATCAATTAATCTATCAACTAATTTACTAATTAGTAGAACAAACAAGACATTTTTCTGCAAAATGCAAAGCAAAATGACCATTTAATTTAAATTCTTTTCATTTTGATGAATTGCATGTCATGGCAAAATGCATCAAAGTGTGAAATGTACTAAAATGATTAAAAAATAGAGGATTTATAGTTTGAATAACTAGTGCAGCTCACAACAAGAATTACAAGTTTCCATCAAAACCCTTAACAAAACCTAAAAG
Source organism: Amphiprion ocellaris (assembly GCF_022539595.1). NCBI lineage: Eukaryota > Metazoa > Chordata > Actinopteri > Pomacentridae > Amphiprion > Amphiprion ocellaris. The sequence continues at coordinate 11,998,686 of NC_072785.1, forward strand.
TACAGTCTATGTATTAAACCAAGTGCAACATGGATATTTTACAGCTAAAGTAACACATTTGTTTCTTGTTGCTTTATTGCTCTCTGACTTTGGTAGAAGTTTAGAATTCTATGAAAATATAGCCGACAATAGAAAGAGAACAATATGGAAATGAGAACAGCTTTGTTGGGAGGTAGAAGTAAAGAGTAGTAAAAGTGCATCTGTGCTGAATGGTGTAGGTTTTTGTGCATTACAGTGTGCTGCCAAGGTCTGACATCCAAACTGTACACAGTGAACGAACCAAACTTTTGCATTTTGTCATATTTTGAAGTACTTCCATTTGCAACAATTACACAGTACTGAAGAAAAACATTTGCTATACGGTTTGAAAAGAAAAAATAATGTAGGTTAAAGATATCGATGTGGACACATTTTCAACACGCATCATTGCTCATGCCGACTAATAGTGGCATTTCTGAAAGCTACAGTTAAATAGTTGATGTTCATTCGTCGGCCTTGACATGGTGCTGGCAATTCTTTTCATTCAATGCTTTTAAATGCTAATTAATGATGTCACTATAAAATGATTAAGGCAGTCTTTTAGTCCTCCAAGTGTCCTCTAGAATGCACTGATCATGATAACTGAACGGAGTTTTAAAAAGTAGCAGAAAAACCAATAGAGCCACTTTACTTACTTTCTATTCACAAACAACACGGTCAGCAGGGAATAAAATAAAAATCCAATTAAATCGAACAAAAGCAGCACCTAGAAAGTCATCCATTAGCAAACTCTTCCAGTTTCCCTTGCCTGATTTTATGGCACTTACAAGATGTCACCACAGGGCATCAACCCGATATCACTTTAATCTGTTTATTCACAGTATTTAGATTGTAATATGAGGATAAATAAACTATTTGTGCATCCAGAGTTGCACAGTGGAGGTGTTAATGAAACGGAGTCGCCACACTGTGTCCACGCTGCGCTGTATGTTTTATTCAATAGCCTCTTTTTCTCAAGCAAAGAAAATCTTTCAAAAAAAAAAAAAAAAAGTCAACTTAAACATATGCTCTCTGTACCCATTAATATGTGTAAATGAGAGGTAGGGATGGTGGGTAGCCTTAGCATGCTGCTGGTATCCCCCACGTATGGACACCTGCTACCAGATCAAAGGTACACGAGCCAAGCTGTTTCCTATTAATATTCATTTCTTCAGTATTATTTTCTGGTTCCGAAATCACAAACCACCCTTAGTAGGAATTAAAACATTCCCTGTTGTTTACTTATTGCTTGTCACCACCGTTAATTTGACGTTTCTGTGCTCAGATCTGACGAATTCTGACATTTGCAGATGAACACGTGTAGAGGTGGACATCTCCTTTGAACACTCAGATAAACTTTGATGATGCCATGGATTGAAAGATGCAAAAACTTGTCAATGTTTATTGGATTTCTGTCAAACAAGTTTCATCTTAGAAGACAGTTTCTCTGCTATCAGATGTGAGTCAACTTATTTTTGCTTTATATAAAAAGAGGCAACATCATTAGAGGACTTTGCTGTCAAGGATGTTATTATCTGACGTAACCTGTGGGCCACAGGTAATGTCAGATAATATGTATGATGTGATGTATTTGTGCAAATATTTCCCTTGGTGTTTCAGAACTGTATTTGAAGTGCTAGAAATGATTCTGAATTTGTTTATTTTGTCATGATGATAAGGAAGTTTTCATTATCTATATGAATAAAATAAAAAAAGATAAGAGAAGACTAAGTAGAAATGGTTCCCAGTGGAATATTGTTGTTGTTTTTTTTCGAATTCCTGTTGCATTAGAAAGTGTAAAGAAAGCGTAATTCACTGCAACATATAAATATGTTAATCCGCACCCATTTCACAAGGGCTTACACTCTATAGTGCACTTCCGGAGCTTTGTGTATGTATGTTACGTGCCTACACCTGTATTAATGCGCGTTTGCATTTCAAAGCGCAGCGCTTGTTTGGCATGTGTCCGGGTGTGCGCACTGCGGTGGCCTTTAACGCCTGTCCCTGGTGCAGATCGATTTTGTGCCTAGCCAGCAGCCCACTGCTAACCTTGAGGTAAGCTGGTGTAATGAGATCGCATCTGACGGCATTGACTCACACCTGACAGCACTGACACTCTCCTCCCAGCCAGGGAGAGACACAGACATGCAAAGTGGGTAAAGGGTAGGTCCTCTGTGTGCACTGTTAAAAGCTCTGAATCCTTCTAATTTCCCTGAATTATATATTTCTATCTTCTGCAGGAGATGGCTTCAGCTACAGCAGCTTTTAATCATGTTAGTATTTATTTTTAAAACTTTTAACTTGCAAGTGACAGAACCAATGTGCCACACCACAGTAGTTTTCTTTTGTTATCCCGTAATCCCTGGCTGTAATATCTCTTGGGAGAAAATGGAAAGGAAAGGGTATGTTGGCCATGCTTCTTCCATGAGAACGCCAAGATTTCACGGTGAACCTCTATATTATTGAAGCCTCAGCAGCTGCAGCGTCTTGGAGTGCACTTGAATTCAAAATGTAGATTTGCTGTTGCTCTGTGGTCGGAGTCTGTAGGCAGTGCTGAGTTATGCATGGCTCTCCGTCTAGCCAAAGCTTGTAATAAAAAGTTTTCTTTCTGTATTTTCTGGCTGGATTAAAACCTCTGCTACAGCAGGCCACCGTGATCATTTGTCACAACGCTCACTAGTGCACCCTGAACAATGTGGAATCTAATTTGAAAATAATTAAAATCTGGCTGCCCATCTAAGCATCATTAGTGTGATATAGCTGTGAACATAACATGAGATGACTCTTTTCCTTTAGACCTGTGACAAGCATACTGAAGCTGATTCAGAGGTGCATGTATCACGCTCCAATTGGATAAGATGAGACGGGGATAACCATTATCTGAGTGGTGGTAATTGAAACAATAATGGACATGGTAACAGCTTGGAAAAGAGCATTGATCCATCATCTAAGATGAGCCCTCTTTGTGCATTAAAAGCGTGACTAAATGGTGCAAACCGATATTGCTCTCGGTCATGGCTAGGTCTAGTTGGCTAATTGAAAAAGAAATGAGCAAAACGAGTGTTTTGTGATGTGTGGAAGAGTGATTCTCTCACCTTGCCTCAGCATGGCTTTGAATCCCTCCCACAGCCTGGGATTTCTAAGGAAAGATTAGCCAAAGACTCGGCGTGATTTTGGCGGAAGTGTGGAATTGGAATTCAATTCCTGTATACCTACGTACAGATGTAGACTAGTAAGCCAGTGGGAACCAGATCGATAGGAATCTAACAGCTTTAGCCCCTGTACAGCTCAGGAGCATCCTCAGCAGGTTACGTCTTTGTCTCAACCTTGTCTACACATTCTTTCAGTCTTACTTTCTGCTGTGCTGTCTGACCTTGACACATTTTCTTCCACCTGGCATACCGCTTTGCTGATGTCCAACTTTCACTGGGTTGAAGTGGTACTGTGCTGAGACTAGCCAATAGACTGAACACTGCTGGGCTGGATGAACACATGGAAAATGAGATCACTGACCTACAGCAAAGGTTAGACTTCAGTAAGCATGAGCAGTCAGATGATGCCTGGTGTAGGGGTTGGAGGTTTAATAAACTACTGCTGGCCATAAGCCTATTGTTTTACTTCTCCGCTTGCAATCTCATGTGGATATCTGTGCGTGTGTGTGTGTGTGTGTGTGTGTGTGTGTGTAATGTGATGTGACTGCAGCTGCAGCCCTCATTGGGGCTAGCTGTGTTAAGCTGAAATGTTGTTATTGATTACGCACAGAGGTTGTGATGGAAAAGCTACAAAGTGGGAATGGGCCCAGAGCCAGGTGTGTGTATGTTTATGTATATGTGTGTGTGTGTGTGTGTGTGTGTGTGTGTGTGTGTGTGTGTGTGTGTGTGTGTGTGTGTGCATGTGTGTGTGTTTGAGCCCCAGCTGTGCTGTCCATCAGCCTCTTGCTAATCCATTAGGGGGAAAAGAGGGCTGGGGACACTAGAGGGAAATAACCAGTGAGAGGGAGAGAAGAGTGTTTTAGGCAGAGGTGGAACATAATGAAACCATTGTACTTTGCTTGAAATGTTATTTAATATTGGCATTTCACATTAATATTTTACTTGAGACTCAGAACTTCTTTTCCATTTGCCTTTTCCTCCATTTTAATGACTTTACTCTGAAGATATTATGTCCACATATAGAATAAGCTTAAAAATGTAAATTACTTGTGTTGTTAATTTGTTATTTTTACTAACTAGCTAAAGGACCAGAATATTTTTCTGCCTACATAAAGCACTTTTTCCACTTACTCTCTACCTCTTTCTGTAATTGCCACACGTAATTATTTCAGCACACTCATTCTCTCTCCTGCTGTATGTGTCTGCATGTGTACACAAATGCAGTGTATCCAGTTACATTTACATGCACTCTGTTAGGATTCTCTCCTCCACTCTGTCTTCCTGCCTTCCCTTCACAGACACCTGTGGTTAGCCACACACACTTAAACACAAGCTCTCCCTCCCTCTCACACACACACCTGGTCTCTCCCACCTCCCTGCCAAAGTGTGAGTCTCTTTATGAGAGGCCTGCCTGGCGCCCAACTGTGAGGCCCTTTTAATTAGAGCCATGCTGTTAAGCACAGACCTCCTCCAGTGGTCTCATCCACTCCCCATCACCTCCTTCCTGAAAAAAGCCTACACACCCTCTGTCACACATGTACTGCTCTCTCTCCCTGTCCTCATGGCCTGATTTGTGTAAAAAAAACAAAAAAAGTATCCAAAAGGTCTAGATGAGGAACAAAAAGATATGAACATGATCCTTAGTGTATCTGTGTCTTATTAATCCTTTAGCCTTTGATAAGCTGGAATTGAAAGGTTGCAATTAATTTAATACATTGTAGTCTCAAAGAAAAAGGCAGCTGACACATAAAAAGCTACCTAAACTTCATGGTTACAAATAATATTAGGGTTGTGCAATATGCTCAGTTTTTCCAACCCGCCACTATCAGTCTGAGAACCAACAATCGCCAATATTTTCCCAGTTGTGTCTGTTTAAAAAAGAGAACAAAGGCATCCAGGCAGTGCTTCCCATACAATCTCAACGTTGACCACATCTTGTTTTTTTTTGTTGTTTTTTTACTATTTAAAGTGTTTAAAATCTAATTTCATTGGACAGCTGCGCCCCACTCTTTCTCTCTGTGTCCCTCAAACACGTTGACAACAGGCCGGTCTGTGAACAAGCTCTCCTCTCCGATCACACCCTTAATCAAAACATGCATGCGAGGAAGGGTTGTTCTTGGCTTTTCCCTGAGGAACAGAATCAATCCGGAGTTCACAAATGGTTAGTATCATGAACACCTGCACAGGAATTTGTCCAAAACTCATGCATTTAAGGTTACATAAATTAGTCTATCTGTTCTTAGCACAACACTGTCAATTTAGCAGGCCCAACTCTTAAATTATTATAAGCACGTACGGAGCCGTGTTACTTTTTCAGATCTGCAATCAGGGGCTCTCTGGTCTTGGGCTATGTGTTTTCTCTCCTAGCTGCTAATTGGCCTTTAAAGTCCAGACTAACTCTGCAGTGATGAGAGACAGCGAAACCGATGCAATGCTGCATCAACTTGGTCTTTATTTCCTTTTTTAGGGAAGCAAACATGTACAGAGCATTTAGATAGCTGTAATTTGGGTCTATCTACACACTTTATGGCTGTTGACAATAATGTAATCACCTCTGTCAGCACTTCACTGTTGCTCCTGCTACGTATGCTAACTTACTTCTCACATACACAAGTCTAACTGCCAGTTCCCTGTTACTACACACTTTGAACTGCAAGTTACATGTTAATTATTCAGAAAGTTAAAATGTTAGAGGCAGACCATTAAATTATCAAGATGAAAGGAAAAAAAAGCAGCCACACCTAAAAAAAACAAAAAAAACAAGGATGGACTTGATAACCTGTGTATTTGTCCAATCGCCAAACCCTAATTAATACACTACACTTATATGTTGATTGTTGTTTTAATGGGAATAATTTTTCATTTTTTTAATGAATGTTAGCAAACACCAATAAGCTATTTCAATAAAACCACTGACAGATAAACAATACTGATCCAATCACACAGTACACGTAACACATACCAGCCAATATCAACAGCAATTCCCAGCAGTAGCAGGACAATCTGCTCCACCACATTCACTAAACTGCCCAGTTATAGCCTCGGAACACGACCAAGAGTTCTAGGTGTTGAATCAGGCTCTAAACCCCCCATATATCAATCTGAATGAGCATCTGCAGGATGTATGTTACCAAGACCGATCCACTCAGGCATCACACCCCAACATGTAGGACCAAAAGCTGCCGGAGTCCCAGTTCCAGACACACCAGGAAACTTCAAGAGTGGCTGTTGTGGTGGAACATGGGGGATCTACACAGTATTAGGCAGCTGGTTTTAATGCTGTGGCTAACTGGTGATTTCCTAGGATGATTTGAGATCTTAAGAACTCTTCAAAACGTAGTGTATATTCTTTACACTGATATAGAGACCTGAAAAACAGGGACAGAGTTATTAGGTTGGTGATGTGAAGGAATGACAACACATAAAACCCTCAGTCGTGCAGCCACGGCCAAAGTATTCCTGGAATTCAAGCTGTTCCACTTCACTCATAACCTGCATTTTTCCATTTCCCTCTTCCAAGAAGGCCAAACAAACTAACAAAAAAAGAAAAAAAAAAGAACATGTTGATTTTCATCTGCATCTGGCTGCTACGATCAAAGAGCTATTGTGTTGGGGGGGGCCCTCTCAGTAAGCTGCTTTTGTAAGGAACCTCCACAATCAGGGTTAAGTTGATTAGAAACAAAGGCAGGTGGGTTGATGTTGTGTTGAATCAGCTCTGGAATTCTGAGCTAAACTTCCAAAAGCCGCTGCGGCGTGTGTGTCAGCCGGTCTGGCATGAACGAGGATTATAACCTCACAATGTACACATAATACATGCTAACCTCAGTCAGGAATCTTAGGACGGGGGTTACAGCGCAGCTCTGTTTCAGTTTCATCCATTAGACCCAGTTTGCCGACAGTAAACGTGCCCTTGAAGTCTTCTGTCTATATGTTCAGACACAGTTTAGAGAAACACTGTGAGCGCTGCCTCCATCTGTGACAGCTTGTCTTCAGCTTGATGTGGAAAGACAGGTTGTTTAGGACCGTGGGGAATGAGGGATGGAGAAAGAGCAGGGTGGAGGAGACAAAAGGAGGAGGAGGAGGAGGAGGAAGGCTGCAGCTGTTGTTGTATGTAGTTTAGAGTTGGTCTGCTGTGGTTTGAAAGAAATCACAGAAGAGTCAGAGAGAGCCAGATAGAAAGATGGATAGATCTCACCTCTTCCTTCCCTCACGTCACCGTTTCATGTGCCAAAGAGCCCTCCGATCTCGCGGATTTAGCATAAAAGCCAGAAACAAAGCCACCTTTCTTTCCTCTGTGAAGCAAATGTCGCTGCTCTGAGAATCCTCCCCCGTCTGCGTCTGTATCGACCCTTCCTCTTCCTCACAGGAACAGACCGCCAACTCCTGCTAGGGCCCTTTTCCTTCTGCTCACAAGGCGGGAGTTTTTATTATGATTGTTTTTAAAGATTTTTTTCTCCCTCTCTGCCCAGGGTTGCAGATATTGCAGAAAGCAGAAAAGAAAAAAAAAAAAAAAGAAGAAAAAGACAGGGTGGGGTAGAAGAGAAAAAAAGGAGCGAGAAAGAGAAGTTGTTTGGCTGAAGGACATTTGCAGAGGCAGCTTTTAACACCCTCACCCCCCTTCCCCGTCCTCCCCTTCCTTTTCCTCCATCCCTCCTTAAACACACTTCACCCCCTTTTCTGCTCTTTAAATATTGAGAATCATTGCAAATTCCTCTGCCCTCTTCCTTTTGATGCCACTGGCCTCCCAGCAGCTCGGCAGCAAGAAATGCAGTCGGATGGGCTGAAAGGCTCAGTATAGCAACAGCAACAATTCCCCCCGTGCAGGACCTCCGTGCTCCCCCCTCCAGGCCTCAGTAAACTGGTCTGAGCTTCGCCTGGTTCCCAAGCCGCACCTCTTCCCCCAGCTCCCCGTGTTCTCTGTCTGAAGGCCAAGCTCTCCCTCTGGGCTGGCTTTGGCTGCTCATTTCCACACTAACAGCAGGGGTGGAGTGGAGTGGGGTGGGGTGGGGGACTCTCTGCAGGCCTGGCTTTTTAGCGTACACCAACATGCAAACACCCAAACACACACCCCCAACACAGCTGAAACAGACTGTAAGAGTGACCCGGCTGACTCCTGTCGCTTTATTCTCCGCTGTCCGCCGCCCTCCTGCCTCAGCTTACACACATCCCAGCCTACTGTTGTCCTCAAACCTCACTGAGTCCTGATTGCTTTGCCTATTTTTTTCCCTTTTATTGCTCAGATGGCTGCACTTTTGATGCTATTTAAGATTTCTGCTAACTAGTAGGGTGCGAATGCCTGTGTTGTGGGTAGCCCAAGAGTAAAAACACAACCCGAGTTTAGATACAAACTGGAGCTTTTTTCCTTAAAGGCTGCATTCCTCAGCGTGTGCAGTTATTGTTGTTGTTTCTCTAAAGGGAAAACAGTAAATAGGTGCTAAATAAAGCCAAAATTGTAAAAGTTGCAAAGTGCTCGGGCTAACCAGCGGTCAAATCATGGCTGGAGAAATTGCTTTCATGTAAAATGACTGAGTCCCGAGCAGAAAGCAAGTGCAGCAGACTGAGATCATAGACGTGTTGCTGCTTAACAGCCCACTTTATGGGACTGGCTCTCTTTGTGTTTTAATGAGGAGGCCATGGATGGGTGGAAAGGCGAGGAGAAAGACGGGAGGGGTGAGTTTGTAGGGGAAGATGAGAGATTAGAAAAGACTGAGAGAAAATTAAGGATGGAGTGTTTGGAAGAAATGGTCATGAGGTTTCGTGTCCTCTTCTCTCTTCAGGTCTAATTAGGAGTGAAAGAAGAGGCTGTCAGGTCTTCCTTTAATGGATGCTGTTAATTTTTCACAGAACGTTTGAGTTCTCTTCTCTTCTCTTCTCGATCCCAATCTATTATGAGGTCTCACTTTGACTTTGCACTTTTAACTAAAATGACCGGTTTGCTTTTCTTAGTTTCATTTTGTAGCTTCCAGAAAAAGAAAAAAAAACTACACTTTTTCTCTCCAGGATATTTTAGTTGAGTTATTTTGCAACAAACTTGGACATCTGTGTGTGTGTGTGTGTGTGTGTGTGTGTGTGTGTGTGTGTGTGTGTGTGTGTGTGTGTGTGTGTGTGTGTGTGTGCGCCTCATTCCTCTGAAAAGTGTTTTCTACCCCCGGTGCAGTGGCTTGAGATTGGCAGTTTGCTGTGTGCTGATAAAGACACCATCTGTGTGTGTGTGTGTGTGTGTGTGTGTGTGTGTTTAAGTGTGTGTGTTTAAGTGTGTGTGTTTAAGCGTGCCTGCTGGTGAAAGGGAAGAAGGCAGGTAGGAGTGGACGCTGGACACCTCAGGAATGTTTTCACGATAACAAGATCCCCCAGCACGCTTAACTTCTGTTGTACAATCTGTGTGTTTTTGCTGCACATTCTGTGTGTGTTTGTGTGTCCCATGGGAGCGGAGGCTCTGCAGCTTTATCGTTGTCTTTTGATTGGCCACGAGTGTATTATTCTTTCTGAGTCAAACTGGCATTGATCACACCTGTTCCTACCTGTAAAAGCAGGCCAGCTGCTTTGCATTATTGAACACATTTGCCGTTTTGACTTGGTGTTTTTTATCGGTTAACTGGCACACTCACGGTAACCCAAACAAACACACATTCCTACCTGGGAGGAATGACTCCAGATCGCTGCTCATGCCTCGTGTGCATCAGTGCAGCGTTGTGCAACTGCAGAGCTGTCGCTAACTCATGTGTCCTCTACGCTGCTCTCCTCTCTGCAGGCTGCCTCATTAAACTTTCAGCTGAACAGTTAAAACCTCTTCTGCCGTTCAGTCCCAACAGGCCGCGGCATAAGAGGAGTAAATTAAATTCAGTCTGTCCACTGGGTTTGAAGTCAGACGGAAGGATAGCATTTGCCGACTCAGTCTGGAGCCCAGCATTGTGGTGCTGGCCACAGGTGGTGCTTTGTGAGCCCTGACATCGACCTCACAGTCTGTGATGACCCAGACTGTGCTAAAATATCAGCTATCTTTGTTTTTTCTCATTCTGTCTGCCTGTGTGTCTCTCCTTGTCCCTAGAAAACCTTGGAGATGGCATCGACTACAGCCAGCGGAAGAGAGAGAACATTGGTGAGCTGATCCAGGAGACCCTGCAGATGTTTGAGCGCTACGGAGGAGAAGATGCCTTTATCAATATCAAATATATGATACCTACCTACGAGTCCTGCATGAAAAACTGAGGGGGGCTGTCATCCTGACATTGCACAGATTCTCGGCTTCACCTCTTTATCAGTCCTTCTTTATCTGTTTCCCACCTCTAAACCAAACGTCTGTCTTTATCCACCTCCTTAAATTCTTAGCATGTTTAAAACTGTATCCAAGCATTGTTGTTGTTTTTGTTGTTTCTTCAGTGATTTATTTTGAAAGCTGACAAGGAATCCTTAGTGCATACTGAGTTATGTTTTCAAAGCTTCTTTCAAAATGTATGAAAACATTAAAAATTCTGTTGATTTTAAGTGGAACTTCGCCCAAAATCTGTGTTTGACTGTCAAACATTCAACCTCCCCATGATGCTTGAGTCTTGACTAAAAAGTTTCTTCTTCACTTCTTCACAGAGGAAAACAAGCTAAAGCCAGCTTAGATTTATGTCAGCTGGAGTAGATTCTGCTGCACATTCACAAGATTTTAGGGCAGAAAAAGGAAAAGGTCCACCAGTCCAGCAGCTTGTTTTGTTTTTTCACAACCACCTTTCAAATGTGAGTGAGTCTCACACAAGATATTGAAGATATTTTGGAGTATAAATATTAAATGCTTTATTTTCCGGCCCTGAAACAGTAAGCATCTGAAAGCTGGTGTCTCTTCACTGCTAAGATTTTATTTGGAAAGTTGCTAATGCCATTTGAGAGGTTGGAGGGGAAAAAAGATTTCAGTGATGTGGCAACTGCGGTGCTGTTTTGTATTATATTGTACTACTGTACCCATTCTGTCACAAACCCAGCTGGAGACGCAGCCTGTCTGCACACGCAGAGAAAGACGCACAGGAATGACGACTGACAGCATTCCTCTAGACGAATGCTCGCTCATACACACATATGTTTGGTTAACATTCTTTGAACTTTAATACCCCACAGTGATGTGAGTGAAGACTCATTGTGCATGCGGGTTTATTGGTTTGTGCGTTTGTGCATGACAACATACGTGCGTTCTTTGTTTATCCAGTTCAGCCAGTAACTCAGGAGGAATCTTTAACCAAATTTGTATTCTCACACTGTGCTGATTGAAGGTGCTTTATTCTCTACCACATGAAAGTCACAGTGTAAACTTCATCACAGTGGAAGTTTTAGCAGACACACACACACAGACACACACAGACACACACAGACACATATACATATACAACCCTGTGACCCACAGGGGAAACATAGTGTAATTGATTTCTGAAACTCACAAGGACGCTTGCACCCTCTCTTATTGTAAGTCATGTCTCCAGCTAAAGCAACTTTACAGGCCTGCGGAGGAATCTATTCTCAACCAGAAGACAGGTTCATAATGCTCATATTTCAACCTCAGCACATCTTGAAAAGAATGTTACTGAATAGGTGTTCCACACTGCTGAACCCAGTCGAGCTGCTCTCTGCCTGCTGCTTGATCTGTGCAAGTGAAAGACGAAAGGGAGTGCGGAGCGGCCTCCTTTCAAGACACAACACATATTTCACCTTAATAACTGCAGCTGCATAGCAAAACAAACATAGCAATGGTACAGGCACACGAGCTACTTTTAAAACGGGTACAATTTCACCTCTGCTCTCCCTTAATGAGCTGATCGAACTCTGAATAGCCTGCAGTTCTGTCGAACTGTATCAGTGACGCCCCGCTGTCCCGCTTCACCCGTCCAATTTTACTGAGCCACAGGCTAGCAGTTGGCCAGCAAAGGAAGGAGAGCTTAGACATAGAAAGAAGTAGAAACAGGACAAAGTGAAACACGGTGAACATTTTTGTAAAGCTGTAAGAACAGGATCTGTCACTCACAGCCCTCCATTTGTTCATCCCTCACCTTTGTCTTACGGTGTCATACAGACCATAATATACAGAAATTGCTTCGAGTTCACTCTACTTTGGCACTTAAAAGGCTAGGCAGTCTGATTGCTTTTGCTCAATTAGGCCACACCATTGGTGCTAATGGGTATTAAATGCTAAATGGTGTGCGTTTCAACCTCTTCAGGAAGAAAGGTGTCAGTCTGGAAAGGAAAGGAATAATTAATAATTTTTGCATCTGCCAGAGTCACAAAGTAGTATTTCATCATATCTTGGTTCTGTGCCACTAAATTCGAACCTTATGCAATTAACTTTGGTAATACTTTTGATTCTTTCTTTTAATTACATTTTGAGATCATTTGAGGAGTCAAATCCAGCTCCTTTCAACCAAGATATTTAACCAAAGTCAAGCCGTTCCCTTCATTTAAAGATTGAGAAGGTCACTCAAGGCTTTTATTACTTTCAGGCTGGACTGTTGTGAGCAGTTAAGAGGGGTTTCTCTGTTATTGTGACTGGGGAAAGATAGGGAGAGGAGCATCTGATCAGGATGTATCTTGACCACCTTAATTTGGAGGTTTTCGAGACACATATGACTGGGTAGACCCCGAATTTGCTGGAAGGAGAGGAAACTCTGGAGTGTCCTCCTTCGTCTGCTGCCACCATAACACGACTCCGGATAAGAAAAAATGGATTGATGGATATTGATAAGATCGGATCAGAAAAGGTAGTACGCTATTTCATTCAGATGGAAATTGTTGTGCCAGATGTAAGTGCTTGAATGGACTAGCCCAAGCTTATCCCTCTGACAAATTGTTCTGTAATAGCCAACATTTGTTGCCTAGGTTATTAGACCAGCATCTCTTAGTAGTTCTTCAATCTAGACTGGCACTTAAGGCCAACTGAGCTTTTCTTAGTGGCAACTTCAAAGCTTCAGAATTGGTCATCAATTACCAGTTTGCCAGTCTTCGGGTCCAGACTTTGGATAAAAGCCTGCCATTTCCACCGCTCTATGAAAATCCTTGGTTCATTCATTAAATTAGTCATTTCAATAGCAGTGCTTCCATCCCAGAGAGCAAATGTTCCACCGACACAACAGTTCAAGCTGTTTTCAGGTGCACCATCACTGTATCCTGGGCTTAGCACCACCCAAGACGTGTGATTTGTGCAAAGAAATACAAACAAGCCAGTGTTTTTTGTTTTTTTCCCCCCTAAAGCAGAATGATGATGAGTGCAGATTGACAGTCCTCCAGTTCTGTGGAGATGAGTCTGACAGTGCAAGACCACCAGTTTTCAAATCCCAGTTAAAATATACTATTGCTCACTGGCTTTTCTGGTTTAGATCCAATTTCAGTTTCTATCTGGGTGTAAAATACTAATGATCGCCCTTTTAATTCATCACACAATGATCTGGATTGCTCTTCTTGTAATAGTTTAATTGTTTTATGGTTTATAATTGACTTGTTTTTCATTTGTTTTAATTGGTTCTATTTGCCTACTGTTGTACGGCACTTTAATAAATGTTTGTGTTTAACTGAGCTATATAAATAAATTGACTTGACACACACAGAGTTGTTCCATTACTTCAGAGGGCAACATATTAACTTACATTAATGTCCTACAGAGACTTACTCAGATCATAAACGCTCTCCTAATCCTAAACCTGATCGTAAACCAAGTCTTCACCTTCCAATTCAACGATTTACCTCATGGGGACATTTTTGGACTCTCAAAAGGGCGGGTCCCCACAATATGACCATTCAAACAGATTTATGTCCTCACAACCCGAATAACACAAGCGCGCACACACACACGATAATGGCAAACAATACCAAACAACTCCACCAAGCTGTAATTGCTCATGCAAGTAATAGAGTGAACTGCAAAATGAACAGGAATGAAGGCAGCCATTGAGGTTATTTGGTCTATCAAAAGCATCACCGCATGACTGCTTCAGACCTACAGGCCAGAAAGACCAAGCATGACATTGCCTGAATTTCTCCCTTATCTCATCCTGTTCTCAGACATGAAAAAAAGAAAAACGCTGCAACAACAAATTTAGAACAGAGCTGAAATGATCCTGATCATAATATTCTGACCCTTTTCCCTTAGTCATAATGAGCAATTGATCATTTTGTGACTGCAGGTGCCCCAACATACACAAGGTAATAAATTGCTACCCTCTCAGTGTATTTCCTCCAGCCATAGAGCGCAGGTTATAACATTCTGCTCTACTTCCCTATAGTAGATACTATCTGTCGCAGATAAAGCCACATTATTATTTTCAGTTGACAGGATTTCCAAGCTTTTTTTTGTCTTGCTTTGTTTTGTTTTGTTTGGAATTCCTTGTCTATTGTGAAAGATGTGCCTGATAGCACGTGGAGTCGATGGTAATTATCTAACATGTTACTCAACCACCTCACAACATCTTGGAGCTACTCTGTGTGCTTTTTCTTAATAATAGGCACTGAGGGGATTAAGGAACTTGTGCCTTTACTGAAAATGCATAATAATAATAATAATAATAATAATAATAATAATAATAATAATAATAATAATAATAATAATAATAATAATAACAATAATAATAATAATAATAATAATAATAATAATTGGATTGTGTTTTTTTCCATGAATAGATACCTATGTGTATCTCAGTTTATTTTTTAATATACCGTCCACTGATACCTAGATTTTGGAAAAATCTTTTATGACTCACTCAGTCAGTTTGCATGTTTTCCACGTGCTTTCACCATGTTACGATCCCATCATCGACCACTGAGCGTGTAGAATTCCTGCTCACCTGCCTTCATCCCCACAAGGGTGGAAAAGTATTCTCTAATCCAGGACCTGGCCTTAGCGTCACTCTCCATTGCAACTGGACTCCAGGGGTCAACTGTTGACGATGTGGGGCCCATGGGCACTCACTCAGCTCTAGGGTTATTATTAGCCTAGCTAGCTCAGCCTCTCACAACAGCTGCCGCTGCCCTGCAGCCAGCAATAACTCCCACTGAGGAACATATTCAAGCCATTTCACTGATGGAAACACTAAGCAGTGCACCGACTTGGGACGATTTATGCACAGAATTCATACAGCTCCACCGATCATCACAGTCGACTATGCAGACAAGTGGCTGCATGTGTGTCAGGATTGTACCCCACCAGATACGCGAGCCTTCAGGTTGAGACGTTATTTCAGAATGAGCAGTGACTTTCTAAAAGCTGGCTCCACGGAGCTCAAGTTTGTCCTTGTGCATCTCCGTCTCACCACATCACAGTGGTGGCAGGCCAACAAAGGCTTTTGTATTGCAGTGAGCTGTGCAACAAAAGCTACACAAACATGCTGATAGCGTTCTGTTGACGGAGGGGAAAAAAGAGATTGGGGAAAGCAGTGAAAAGGCTAAGACTGAGGAAGAAGAAGACAATTATGGAAGAGGAAAGGCAGCCTGACAGTGTTTGTAGGGTGCGTTCAAGAGAGGGAACATGTTGAATAAAGAGGACGACAGGGAGATAGGTTGCACCTTAGCCTGGAGACAGAGCGGCGGTATAAGATGGATCCGGTATGGAGAGAAATGAAGAGGAGCAGAGGGTGTGTGGGCCACGTCGAGATGGATGGATGGAAGGAAGTAGGATGTTGTGTCACCTGGTAGAGAGAGCTGTCGAGCTCCAGCCGGACCTGAGATTTAGGAGCAGTCAGCTGCACAGAGAAGAATAAGAGACCAAAGAAGAAACCACTTGTTTGTTTTTTTCTCTCTGGCAAGTGAAAAACAGAAGAGAACTGAGGCGACAACTGGCACTTAACAACATCACCATGCTCCCTTATCTGAACAAACAAGCTGAATGTGAATGCCCCACTTTGTGTATGATGTCTCCCTGTGTTGAAAATCAAATAATTCATCCATGCGGGTCACACTTAATGTGATCAAAGCTGGGTTGTGTGTCACATGTCGTAGCGTAACCCAGTGTACGGGGACGGATTTATTAAGCAGTCAGGAAGTCTTCATCCGTCTTCCTCTTTATCACTTCCTTCCTCTTTTCATTTGGTCCCTTCCTGTGATGTCCTGTCTCTCTTATTCCGGTGTTATAGTCTCGAAAGGCAGATTGTTAGAACTAGCAATGAGGGGATTGTGCAGTGCAACAGAAATAAATGCCCCCGAGGGAAAGATTCGTCTTGTTCACGTCTGCCTGGCGGACTCCATGCTCATCTAGGGAGCTACTGAGCATGTGCAAGACAGGACAGCACAATGGAGATTTATCTATCTGCCTCTCCATATGCCAGGTGTCTAATTCACTGGCTTAATTTAAGAGTAGAGGAATAATGTAAACACTTTGAAAGAGAAGCTCACGTCCTGTTTTCCTTCTCAGTAAAGTCCCCTTAAATATTAATAGTCGGCTAAAATCTCATATCCGGATTTATGTTTGGGAGCGGTTCTCTTCTTATGTGTGCCCCTGACAGTGAGTGCGATTCTTTATGTGTGTTGAGATCCCAGACCACACCTCGGGATCAATCCTTCTCCCAGCAGATGTGATCAATGAAGACGCTCTGCCTCTCTCCCCGTCACTCTCCTTCTCCCGCTTTCTCTGTTCATCTTTCTCCTCTTCCTCTCCTACAGGTCTTATCACTCACAAACACTCATTTCTTTCCCCGCTACAAGCTGGCAGGCGCACACAAACAGGCGAACAGGCAAGTAAACAAATGCAGGCATCTTCAGTAGGAGCAGGAATGGATCCACACTGTTCACAATTGGCGGGGACAGATGTAGCGTCGGCTGGACTTCTTTAAGCCGTATCGACACCGGTGTGTTCTCCGCAAGGGACAGAATGAGGGAGGAGGAGCGGGCAAAACTTGTTTATCCTCGGCCTCTTTAAGGGTCTCTTACTGTAAAACGGCAAAGTGTGATTGTGCGCGTGTCACTTCCTCCTGCTGATTGATGATTAGCAGGTTCGAGGTGGGAGATAGGAGGTGATGTTTCCCCATCAAAGCCTTCTATCACAAGTGGCTCCAGCTGTCCTCCCCTCCATCCCTCTTCTCTCCCCCATCTGGGTGACAACAGGCAGGCCAACAGGCATTTCCATCACCAGATTGCCAAACCACTGGACCATTGACACTACAACGCCCAAGGTGACCTTTAACAAAATAGAGAATGGTGTATAGCGGCGGTCGGGAGAGCAAAGTGGGTTACTGGAAACACAGAAGAGCTGGAATGTCATAGTGTGAATTGTGATAGATTTTTTCCCCTGTGCTGTCCCACGCTGTAATACTCCACCAGCTGGCATTATTTCCTTTAAGTGCAACCTGTATGGTGGGAACAGTGCACACTCTTGTTTGCACTGTTTTCCTGGTCCAGCTTTCCTGTCCCTCAATCTTCCACCCAGAACGAGTCCAAAGATCTGTGTAGAAATGCAGTTACAGCTCAAACCAGACCACGCTAACCTGGCTAAATTTGAAAACATATCTTTTTGTATCAGTTTTGACATTTCTTCAGGAGGAAGGTGTCATACATAACAGGATGCATAGAAGTCTCCCACCCCCAACACCAGACCAGGCCCCTCACTCACAGCTAAAGGCAGCCTGAACCTTTGCAGAACCTTTGCAGCATGGTCAGATTTCAAGAACCGGCCCATTCCAGCGTAGACACTCCTGAATAGCCCTGAAAATGCAGCTGTGTGGTGCTTGAAGCTGATTGGTTGAACTCAGAGACAATGCTGTTTATTGGTCAAATACAGAGAGAGCCATGAGCACCATTTTTCTGCCCTTCTAAAGTTCGTTGGGTAGTAGTCCACTTTTCTATAACGTCACCATCAGCAACATAAAATTCAACACATCAGCTAACATAAGGAGCCTTTCCTTGTTCTGTTTCCTATGAGCTCATGAAACCGTTGTTACATCCAGTATCGCTACTTGTCATCATTTGTTGTACTTAGAGTTGATGTTGCGGTCAAAGTTGGAGGATCCTACTCCGCAATGGAAACAGAAACGTTTGTGCCACTTCATATCTGAGTTCCTGCTGTGGAAAACCACCAATAAATATTTTTAGGGCTGGAAAACCAGTTTTACCCACATGACTGAAGCTTTGTCCACCCATGCACAGGTATTTTTTCTTTGCATTATGGCCAGACAGAAACACAGTTTTAGATCACTGACAATGGACCATTTGGAAAGATTGCTCTATGGTAGAGGTTTTCACAAACTCTATTTGCAGTGTTGATGCATAGATTTGGAGAAATGAGACTTTTGGAGATAACGACACCCCCATTTGCTTCTGGACTGGATCTTGTCAGTTACTAAAGGTCATTCCATAATTTATCACCCATATAACCTGTGGCTCCACAACTAAACCACCTGCTTCCCAGTATACAAACAGTTCTAAAACGCTCTGCTAGATGAAGAAAATACATTTTTAAAGTAAGAACACATAAATATGGACATAATCTGACAATATGCTCACACAAATATAGCTAAGTAAAACCAACTCCAGCACATCAATGGCTGTAATCTCGTCTCAGCACTGGGAATCCACCTAAATGACTCTAAGAAGTTCCTCTTACGGTTTATTTGCAATACTGCTGAGAGCAACTGCTAGTCAGGAACAAAGAGAGCTGATAGAAGTGGCAGCGTTGGCCCCTGTTGCAATGGATGACATCATGTTTTGGGAATGAACTTACTATGTCTACAGTGACTGGCTGTCAGGTCACTGGTATGTATGATGAAAATGGGTTTCAATAATACACAAAATGAACTGGACAGATTAGAACTTAGGTTCTGCCTGTAAAATCCAGACTTGGCATCTAAAACAGCTTTTAAAATTTTTTTTTTTTTACCACAACTGGTGTGTCTGCACACTTATTATGCTGTCAGGTAAACTGGGGACAGAAAGGAGTGTTTTGTTTTGATTAATATTTCTAACAGATGGCTGAGAGTTTTATCAGTGCTGAAAACAGATTTCTGCAAAACACTAGATCTGATAATGTTGGCCAATGGCATATTTATAAAACCACCATTAAAAAATATTGCTTTTAAAAGTTCATTATTGCTGTGTTTTTTACAAAATTTTTGCATGAATGAGCAAATTGCCTCTCAGCTTCTCCCAGACATTGGAGCTGCTTTTAATGCTAAAACACTTTAATTAGATCAGAACGTTAGGAGTCTTAATTTTAGGACTGACACACCCCTTAGTTTTTACGAGTTTCTCCCAACTCAGCCAGTTAGAAGCTACTTTTGGACCCTAAGATGTTCTGTGAATATGCCCCCAGAGCAACAGGAAATCGGCTGTGATCGATCGGTGAATTTTATGATTGCAGAGTCATCTAGCTGGATAAACACGAGTTAAATGGCAACATCTGCACTGTGTGGCTGGTTAGACTGACATTTAAAATGAGTGCCCAGATTAAAGTACTTTAAATTAACTGATCTTTACAGACCATTGCTGTAAACCAAGAGAGAGAGATGATCTTTAGCCCAACAAGCCTTTGCTTCCACGTGCTTCCTCTTTGTCTTCTGTGTCTCCAGTTTTCATGTCAGGTAATTTCAGGACAAATAAATAATGTGCAGCCACTAACAATAACAAATGCACAGACAAGTATGAGTGCAACAATGCTTGAACACATGCACGCAAGCAGGAACAGAGCATTTGTCATGTCATGCTTATGATACCAGTTAAAATGAATAATAGGTGCATTATGCGTTTCTCTGTATATGCTGCGGTTGCTAGAAGGGCATTTATTTCTGTTGCGCTGCACGCACACCTTCCTCAAAATGTAAATGACCCAGATTCTGCCAGCACTTTTTCCTCCCCACAGTCCCCAAACTAGCAAGTCGGAAGAAAAAGGGAAAGATGTTGTTCTTGTTTGTATGTATGCGTGTTATCATAGCCGCTGGGTCTCTGTTCGCCTCCTCCAGAGCCACAGCCGTTATCACAGGCTGCCTTGCCTCGACAGAGTCACCAGCTCTCACTCGCTTTCCTGCGGCTGTGGCCCCCGAGGTGAACTGCAACAAGCTACAGGGCCCTTACCAAGGGCCCCATTGTCTCCTTCAACATACTTTCAGCTGAAAACCCAGGGCGCTCTCCAAGCTCATTGTTAGCGAGCTAACAGTCTCTCTTCAAAAGGGGCTAAACGCATGTTCATTAATTATCTGGATCCTTGTTAATTGGATTAATTGTTGAATGGAAACCGTGTTATTAAAAATGACGAAAACACAAGGGCAGAGGGAGCAAAAGGGGGGATTAATATCGTTTCTGTTTACTCTCGGGCTGTTAGAAGACACAAGCATGAACAGGCACACACACACACACACACACACACACACACTCACAGACACATTTAGGTTTGCTATTGCAAACCTAAATGTGTCTCTTCCTCTAACCCTGTGTTGCTATTTCACACACATATCAACGCACACACAGAAGCCAGATGTGAGCCATCTGAGAAGAATGAACGCAAGGCAAGGTGCAAATTACCATGCACACCGTTAGTGATAAGAACTAAACCCATTTTCAAAGCTCAGAATAAATGCCAGATTCTCTTTGATGCAAGACGACTGTGACTTTTCTATCGCTTATATTCAAAGAATAAGGGAGGCAAAAAAAAAGAGAAACATAAAGTCAACACCGTGAACAATTTAGCTATCTCCAAGTCACATGAAAAATTGGGTTTCTCATTCCCCCTGCCTATCTACTTAGTCTTATCCAATAAAATCACTTATCAGTGTTTGACTTCAAGGGATGTTTTATCATCTGGGCTCTAAGATAGCTCGCTGATACTGGAGGCCGATTGGACGACAGGACTAATATTACATGTCCTGTGTAATTGGTGGTGGTGTAAATGACAAGCCATTATGCAAAAACCTGACTATCTGCGTTTTTCTGTGGCTACTAGTTGGAAATCTGACAGTCAAATAGTAAATTCCAGAACTTCAAGGGGAACTTACAGTATGGATCCATTAAATCCTAGCAAGGATTTTTTTTTTCTAATTGATGTAAACCAAAGTGAGAAAGTTTTTTAAAATTATCACCTTTTTAAAATATCTGACAAACAGACTCATATATTAAAAAGACAATTAACTACATTCTTGCCATGGTGCTGGTGTTTCTGCATTCTTGTTTACTGATCAAGCAGCACTTAAAATAAAGGTTTTCAGACCTGCAGAGGCCTACATAACTTCTTTGAAGATTAGAAACTTTATTCTTAAAGATTTCACCTTTGAACTCAGCTGATCTGAGACTCACCTAAAGCTCCACAATAATTCTTGCCATAACATACTATAATTAAATGTAGACTCTGGCTGAAGGGCATAGAAGAAGGATGCACATATGTGTCTCACCGGTTGTTAAGGCAACCATATGTCTTCCTGTTTTGATGTGGAGACTCCTATCATCTGCTGCACACCTGAATGCCACTGTCTCTGGCTGATTATATGTTCTTGTGGAATTTTTTCCCCTATTGTTTGTGAGCAGTTTAAAGCTTTGCATATATGTGTGTGACATATGTCTACTGGTTTATTGATGTTATGGCACAATGTCCGTCTAGTCCAAACACATCGGCATATGTGGTTTATTTAGTTTGATCAATTTATTGGACTTGCTGCAGAATAAGACCTTGGACTTGATTGTCTATCCACCAGAAGGTTATAGTGCAGCTGTTTAAGCATTCATGCACCCGGCGTGGGGACCAATTTTACAAAAGACACGAGTGGGTGAGAGGTAAGCGGACAAACTGAATGACGGCCAAGGTCAGCTCTCAGATTTAGCTGGGCGCCTCTCAACCAACAGCTGCTAAAATCAGAATGGACCAGTTGCGGTTTATTTTCACACTGAGCACGATGTGAATAACTGGAGGTAGCTGGTTGCATACGTTCCATCTTCAGAGGATATAAGGAAAGGTCCTCCCAAGGACAGGACAATGAATAGGCAATATTGATTGCTGGAGCATTGATCAATTGGTCCCAAGACAGATAACAAGATGTTCAAGTCTTGAGTAACAATAGACATCTTGTAAGATATGGACCGCACAGGTTGATCTTTCCTTCATTTTTCAGCATTAGAAGTAAAGCCCACTCATGAAATCAACAATCAGCATGATTCGTGGGCTAGTCTTGGCAAGTGCATTACCTTCTTTCTCTCTCTCTCTCTCTCTCTGTCTCTCTCTATCGCTCTCTCACACACACACACACACACACACACACACACACACACACACACACACACACACACACACAAACTGAGTGTGTAAAGAGGAAAATTGAACACACATTCAACCCACGTAGAAGTAGTCAAACCAGCTCTCCAGTCCATACCAGATTAGGAGACCCATACACATCACTGCTAAGACATAGAATTACACCAGACCTTGTAAAATCTAAGAGACAAATGGGGCTGCTGGGCTTTCATCTAGTCACTGTAATGTTGTTTGGAAGGACTGCACTGATATCCTTGTGCAACATAAAGGATTTCTTTATTCTTTCTCCTTTTTGATTAAGTTAATGCAATCACGTTGATGTATGTTTACGATAGAGGAGAGATGGCTTCGTGGCTGGAAGTGCCCACATCTAGACACTGTCAAAATGATTTGTAATCTCCCTACAATACTGTTAACTCATTTTTTACATTTACTTACAACTTGCTGTATGTCTCTAGTGTAAATTAAAGCAAGATAATTCCTATTTTTTTGTGGTACATTTAAATCTGACTATATATTGTAATATAAAATGACTGCATTTCCATCTGCATTTTTTTTTATATAATTGTGACATGACATTTACATGGTACTTGAAAAACCCAGGTATCCATTTCCCTCTATAAAAATCATGATAGTAAGCAGGTTTTGATCGTCTTCTTTGCCGGTGACCCTTAATATCCCACCATCTAATCTGCAATCATCTGCACCTAAGAGGAAAGACGAGAAACAAGAAGGAAGTGTTTACATGTCACATTTTTCTGATTTCCATTCAGATATTGCAGGTAGCATGTCCACGTTTCTCAAGTTCAGGATAAAATGTAACACATTTAAATCAGCACGCTCCAAAACAATGAGCTACTACATTTAAAGTCACTCTTAGTTGCTTATTTAACCCATTAAACCTAGTCTCTGTTTATCAGTTACATATTAAAAGTTTTTCCAATAAAATATCTTCTTCCTTAAAATAGCTTACCCTGTTTCTTTATCTAGAATGTGCAGCTCTATAAAGACCTGCCTCCTTTTCTCCACAGATTCCTGCCCACTGGAGCACACCAGTTCACCCACAACTCCGACCGAACCTAGTGAAACTACTACTCTTTGCTAAATGAAGGCAAGTTGCAGTGTTCAAGTAATTCTGCCATAGACTACAATTATTAGCTGAAAACAGATTCTACAGAAGAATAATGATAGAGAAAGCCCTGATAGGACTGGTTGCTTAGATATCTTGCATAGGAATCCCCAAAAGCATGAATCACTGGAGTTTTAAGGCAGAAATGTTCAGTAATGGCTGCTTATTTTGCTCATGGCATGTCTCCCAGCATAAAAAAAACCCCACACATTTACATGTTCTCAGAGGGAAAAAAAAAACTTGATCTTCATTGGAGAGGTTTAAATAAACAGGCTACAAGCAGGGTTGAGTACTGCCAAATCTGAAGAAATCAATAAAATAAAAAGATTAGCCCCAATTCAGAATTTATACAGGATTTACTTTTCTGTCCAAAGATAAATTATAACTTATTACAACTTGCTGCAGAATAAAATCTAAGGAGACATTTCACTTACAGCGGAACACAGTCGCTTTTGTTAATCAGGCTCCCCTTTGCTGTGCGTTCATTCAAATCAAAACTGAATAATATCCGCACTGCAAATTAGATTTAATCAAGACCACACACACACTATTGTCGTGATTGTTGCCTATGAAGCCGCTGATGAGACTGGCAACCTATTAAGGTACAAAAAAAAGACTGAAACTGGAAAAATTAGCACTGATATAATGTTGCTGTTAGTGGGGGGAAGAGAGAAAGAAGTCATTTGTGCTATTCTGTGTTGACAACGCTTATGTGCATTCCTGCGCACTGCACGTCATTGGCTCGAATTCATGTCTATCATCCATTGAGCATGGCGCCCCGCCCTCTAGAGTCGGATCTGAGCAGTCATTGGTCGTTCCATTAGTCCCCTGAAAGAGCCGCTGGCCAACGAGCGCCGAGGAGGACGGACCCTTTCCGGTGGAACAGTCTCTCGCGCCTACAGTGGTGGAATCGAACGTCCCCGAGCGCACACGGCGTAGAGGAGAGTACGGCGCACGAGTCTCTGGAAGGGAGATAACGGTTTCTTTTTGCCCCCTCTCCACTCAAACAACAAGAGCGAACCAAACCTGAATTTTAGGGGGGTTTACAGAGTCTTCTGCTCACAAGGAGTAGGGAAGCGAGGGATTGGAGCCGCAAGTTTTTTTTCTTTTTCGTTTTTTTCTCTCTTTTTCTTAAAAGAGGATTCTGTGTTTTCACGGTGGTTTGTTCTCCGCTCTCGCCGCAAAGATGATGGTCGGAGAGGTCGAAGTGAAGGAGCGACCGAGGCCGAGTCCCGACTATTTGATGCAATTGTTAAACGAGAAGAAGCTCATGACCAGTTTGCCAAATCTCTGCGGCATCTTCACACACCTAGAGAGGCTTCTGGATGAAGGTAAGCGGCGTTCCGGAAAGAGAGACCCCCGGGGGAGTAGAGGGGGTAGCGTGACCACGGCGCAGTCCGGTGTCGGCACGGCTTCGCTGGGCATCCCTTGCTGCATAGCGTCAGTGAGACCCAGACGGACACTTAGCATCGGGTACCCCGATATTCCCGGCCGTGCCAGGCACAATAACACAACTTCCACTGTACAGTATCCCACACAAAACTAGAAACGAAGCAGTATCCTACGTGAGTTTGTTTTTACCCACACTAGTGAGAGATGTGGATTTCAGAGTTAATCGTTCACGGAGTTTGTTGCTGCACTCTTGACTTTGTGGCGACGAGATGAAAACTTTCTCTAACTCACTCAGAAAAACCAGAACTGCATATTGTTGTTAAAGTGTTCACACATTTGTTCGCGGATAAGTTCCGAAACACACTTTAGCTCGAGCAAATTTTCGTTAAAGTAGACGGGGCCTGATTCCACATGTTCCCCAGCAGTTTAGCTCGGGTTAGCCACATTTTAAGCTAGCGAGCCCTGGGTGTCTGCGTTCCGTTGAACTCCCGAGGAACCAAACGGTGGCGTTAACTTAGCTACGTATGTAATATTCGGTTTTGTTTTAGACGTGTGTCAAAGCATGTTACACTGTCTGGCTTTCGCTGTCGTTGTTTTCGCTTCGAGGGTCGGGTTAGTTGTTGCCCAGCGGCCGAGTGTAACAGCACGGAGGAATGTGTCTGCTTGTTGCCCAAACAATGGCCAGTGAGTTGCTGCTGGGAGGGGGAGTGCACGAAGATCATTTCAGCCGTCCAACTTTTTCATTAAAGATATCCCCGTTTTATTTGTCTCTACTCGCTTAGCTACTAAAATATTTGCCTTCAAGGGAGGCTGTGTTTCTCTCGCTTATATTTCCTTCCCTTGCTGCAGCAGTCGTCGTGTTTTTTTTTCTCCTTTTTTTTAGCCAGTCAAGCTTGCCCTACCAAAACTGCGTCGCCCTTTGTCGGCGGCGCCGTCCAGACGGGATTCGCCTGCCCAAACATCTGTTTTCAGCGCCTTGTCAGTGATTTTGCTCTGATAAAGGCGACTTATTTGCCGTTAATGTTGATGGTATCAATAACATAAGCTGGTCTAAGCGGAAGGTTGGACCTATGGTTTATGTAACTGAGCTGGGGACACTAGAGAGCGCCACAGCCCCCTGGCAGACTGTCCCCATGCTGTGTGTAGCGTTGGCCTGGACACCACCATGAATAAAAATAAAATTCATTCCGTCTACTGCATAAACCAGCGGAAAAACAGGCGATTACTCCAGGCTGTATAGGACGTAAAGAGCAGTCCGTAGTTTCAGTTGCATGACTGGATTAGTAGGCTCTTGTAGTATGTAGTTGCTAAACCGGTCTGAAAAGATTTTCTGGCTGTCTTGATAGATGCTAAACGGCACACTTGAGACACAAAGACAGCTATTTCCTAACTACCCGTCCAGAAACAACGATAAAACAACCAGGAAATCACTTAGCTACATAAGTCCAATCCAGATTAGTATTTACCCTGAATGTTATGCTGTTGTATCAGATTCTGAGGTCCTCTAATCTGCCTGTGAAATAACACAGATAGTATCTTTTTCGTGCTCCTTTAAATTTGCACTTCATTTTCAAGTTGAGGCTTGCAGAAATCTAAGTGGCAAATCACCATGTGTTGAGAATCATGCATTTTATAGGATGCCATGTTGTTGCTTTTTTCTCATCTAATGATTTTGCCACTAAATCCCGAAAGTTTGATATGCTGCACACGCCGTAAATGCTGTTCAAAGCAGCTGAATTATCTGTATTTTGCGTCATCGTACTCGGTTGGGAATGCTGGGTGTGTTGGTGTTTTCATTCCAGGGAGAGTTAGGAAGCAGATACGTTTTCCTCTTCATTCCCACTCTTAAGAGCCATAGTGCTGTTAGAAAACTCTATGCGATAACCCTGGCCTCTGTAAGCAAAAAGCAGCTCTTTAGCTCCCATGTGGTAAAAAGGGAGTTGTTTTTATACTAAATATGCAATAAATTTTTTCACTTACTGGAATTTCTTTTGTGGAGCAAACTAAAAAATCTGTTTGTAACCCAGAATTGCAGAAAAGGCTGCACTCACAAGGGTTCCCAGTTGTGCTTATTAAATGGACTGTTAGCTCAACAAAATCACTAAACTTCTGAATTATTTTATGTAAAAATTGCAGTTACTTTGCGCACTGTTTTCTTATTTAGCTTATGGGAATTTTGGCTGTTAGAGTTTCACAAAATCAGTCCTACATTGCTGGACATGTTAGTGTTTGAAAGATAGAAAACGAATAAAAGTTGCCCTCCTCTAGTGTTCACAAAATCTTGCCTGGGACACTTGCAAATTCAAAGCCACAGTATGTCTGCTCCAAAGTCACACGTCTGAGGTTTACAAGGGTTTCCACAGCACCAGCCCAAACTTTACCCCGCCGCCAAATATTGCGTGTTTGTGTGAGATGACAGCCACTCCAGTGCAGAGGAGGCCTGCCTGAATGTCGGGTTTCTGTTAGCGATTGTTTGGTTTGCTCTCCCTTTGGATGTGGCTGAAGCTCTGATGTGATATTTGTGGCCAGTTTTCTCTAACTCCCCATCCCCTACCGGTATAAACTGGCCTCACCCCATCTAGTACAATCTGCAATTTTATATGTACATTTTATAGAAATTATGTACGCATTTTTGTATTTAAAAAAAAGTCAAACATGAAGTCCACATGTACAACTGGGAACTTTTATCAGTGCAACCTTTTTAGTGATTCTTGGATGCCAAAACAGTTCTTTTTTTCAGCTCCACACAAAAAGTGAAATGTATTAAATGTTTCCTTTGCGAGCTAAAGAATGGCTTCTTGCTTTCGGAAACAAGGGTTAACTCATAGTGATTCATCTTAAAAAAGAGAGAAGAAAACCGCAGCGTTGCTCAGAATAATCTGACCCTTTGTCCTGCTGATCTTAAATGTTTTGTGAAGTGAATGTTAATTTAATGTGTTGCTTGCGCTAAACTTGTGCTAGTCCCAATGTTCAGAAAAGTAATTTTGAAATATTTTTAAGGAGGGCTTATGCTTGTTATTTGTATCAATAAAAAATGTTCTCATGATGCATAAAGTATGTTTTGCGATCATTGTCTAAACATCACACTTGACTGCAACTTCCAGTCAGACAGGATAGACTTCAGAAGGGAGGTTTGAACTTGTGGTATTTCTGCTTGAATTCTGTTTGATCTCACAGGTTATTTTGTTCAGCGTATGTAGTTTTCTCCTCGGAGTGTGTTGCGTGTATTGGAGACTTCCCAGTCAGTTGTGTTTCACTGAAAGTGGGTGTCTTGTCAAGGCAACAAATAGAAAGCAGATGCTACTTGAAAAGCAATTGATGTTCAGGCAGAGTTAGAAACATTCCAGTCCATGTAGAGGTATCATTAAATGAAATGAAAGTACAAAACAAGAGAGGGAGTTAAGGACAGTCCTAATTTGTTAACAAAGCTTTACCTGTCTGGTCTCCTGAGGCTCAAAAATTTTTGTGTATTGTCAATGAAATTATCGTGACAGCGCTTCTCTTCTGAGAAATACGTTGTGTTAGTTTTAAATGTGACTGAACAGCTTAAACGCCTTGCTTTGTCAGCTTTTAGTGGACCTAATAGGAGCAAAAGTGTAACCGGTTGCATTTGAACGCTTTAGACTCTTTCCCAATTTGTCCATCTCTCAGGAGTATACGCCTTCGACAGCTGCACATCTCACCCACCCAGTGTTTTGTGCATGTCTACACAGCTGTTTCTGTGGGGGGAAGAAAGCTGACACCACCCTTGTGTATGACGACTGCTCCCACCCTTTAGCGAGACCTTTTGGTGGCGTGTGTGCCTGGACGCCCCTGTTACTTTCCCAATATGTATGTTGTCCCTCAAGGTCACTATGGCCGATTGACAGGCCCCTTTTGAAATCCCCTTGCGTTGCAGTTGTTCGTCTCCCTGAGGTGACAACTGCTATGGAGGTTTTTTTTTTTTTGTTTTTTTTTTATTTCTCTTTACGATCTGCCTGCCAACAAGCTGCTTCAAATTGCTATATTTTCTCTTGGCAGAAGGAGACAGACCATATAACATCTAGAGATGTAGCCTAGTAGTGAAGTGCAGGCAACGTTATAAGGTAACAGAGCATAGGAGAAAGGGAGGATTTTTATTTTTTGTTGTCACAATGTGTGGTAAGTGTTTTTGTGTTGAACAAAATAGTCAGATTGATGAAAAAAAAAATCCCAAGCTCCTTTTATCATCCCTTACACATAGGACTTGGAAAGATATCAAATGAATTTGAGTAATTTAAGATTTTGTGGAAATGTAAGATGTCCGTTTTTAGAACAGGACCTGTGGCAGTTAAACACACTTGAATAATTTTTACAGCAACTGGTAATGATGAAACAAGAGTGATAAAAGTCAGTCATATTACTTCACAGATATAGAAAAGGGTTGGTTTTGCAAAGTCTGATGCTGAACAGACCACCAAGCTGTGTACAATTAGGAAAAACTGTGTTCAAACTAAAAATTGCAGCACAACATAGCTGCTCAGCACCTGAGACAAAACCATGTGGTGGAATGGAACCGTTGAGATTCAGACGCTTCTATATCAGTTCCAAGACACAGCTAAAAACATTGGTGGCCTCACTTTCATCCTGCAAAACAAAACGGCACTAGTGAAAGGAAGTTACGAAAGTGTTGGCATGGTGGGAAAATTATTGCACCCACCTTTGCAAGTGCTGCTGTTTTGTAATTGTTGCACAGCTGCTCCTTCTTTACAATGTTTACAATATGTAGACATTTCTAGATGCTAGTGGTGTTTTTCTTTTGCTGCTCTTATAACAGGGGAAAGGCCTATAGTTTCATTCAAGAAAAGCCTTTTTAGATTATGATTTTTCTCAAGCATGTGAAGAGAGAAAACGTATCAGCCTAGGACTATAAAGATGGAGATTTAGTTTTTCGGCCATGCCATCCTACCCTAGACACAGGCCTTTTTTTTCCCTTTTTTTTTTTTTAAGCTGTGCTTGTATGATAGATTCAATGGCCTGTTGTTCCATTGCTTGCTGTGTGGTGGAGCAAAGTGGTGCAATGTACCGCTTGTTCCTGGCTCCATCATCCCATTGCATATACAGTGTGTGTCTGCTTGTTTGTCTCTGTGCTGTGATTTAACAGGACAATCCCGGGAGAACTGTCAGCAGTTGGAGGACAAACTTTCTGCTGTCCACTGTAGTGCCTTTGTAGGGAACTGGTCCTTTGGGACGGGCTGTTTAGATAACAGATTGTGATAAATGAGAGAATGTTAGAAGTCTTTGGTTCCTTTTCTATCTCATGTCTCGTATATCTGTCAGTCTTATATGTGGTACTCTCTGTTTTTCTTTGTATGAATGTGTCTGCCGTTGCACCATCGTACTTTCACTGTAGCTTGACCCCTGGCATTTCTCGGCACAAGGCTAGACCTGCAGTAACCTCTGACATGCAATCAATTTAGCAGCTAACAAGATTGAGCACCGCTCGCAGAGTGAGATACTGCTTAGAGCTGTGAGGGACCATAGATAGACTGACAAAAAGGGAGAATTGGGGGTGTTAGGCCAAGTCTGTTGTTGCAAGCAGAAACCTGTTATATCCCCCTACCCCAACCCCTTCTCTTCTCCGCACATTCTCTCCCAAAGCACCACTTATAAGCTGGAATTTAATTAACCAAGAGCCATTCTGTGAGCTGGTTTACTGAGCCGTTGCCACCAGTGAGAAAGCAGAATTGGAGGCTTTGTGCTGTCTTTCTTTGTGTGCCTCTCTCTTGCCCTCATGTGGTCTCTCTTTTTCAGCCTCTCGTCCCTGGTAATAAATTAGGTAGTGGCATAAGTCTGACAGGGTGAAGTTAGTCAAGTTGGTAGCAGAATCTGGCGCTGCCCTGCCAGTCTTCCTTCTGATGTGGGCTGGGTGATATAGCAGAAAACTGTTTTGCGACAAAGTGTTCCATTTTAGTTGATATTGATCATTTTTCCTGAACTATTTTTTGATAAAGACCAGGAAATGATAGGTTTAATGTCAAGCATTTGATCCTGTTAATCAAGGCAGTGATGTTAATGTTAGTGAAACACTGGAAAACACACACAAATAAATGCATTTACACATACTTAAAGAATAAATAAGAATAAAGGAATTATCTCAGCTTGATATGGGAACTGAGTGTCACTGAACGGGGACCCCGCTCCAGCCTTTTCATGCAGCCTAATGTTAAATCCGTCAACCGTCGGAGCAGGCCGCTGGGAGGTTTAGACGACTGCAGACTTCTACACTTTGGGAGACCAGCATGGAGGCCATGGGGAGCACATCGAGCGAAGATTTTAAAGGAGTAGAATAGGCTGTTATTGAACCAGGGAGATTCAATAAACTGAACGCTGCGTTTTCATTATGCACTTTCATGGTGATTTGTATGTAATGCATTTAAGTGAAACTGTAAAACATCCTGTCAAATAATTTTCTTATTGCCATTGACGGAGCTTGTAAATATCGCTGTTGTTTGAATGCCCAGGCTCTTTTTGACATGCCTCTGCCATGTAGCCTTTCGACCAGTAGCCCCACCACAGTGTCTGTGTCAGCTTTAGTTCCTGCTCTGACGCCAACCCTGGACCCATCTTGCTCCCCTGGCCCTGGTCTAGTCCCAGTAATGCCACTCCCACCGCAGAAGCTGTATGATAAAGTCATCCTACGACAGCTCCTGGCTCTTATCTTAGGCCTCAATCCCGTGAGTGCTGGGGCCTCCTTATCACTGCTGCCTCTGCCAGGCCTCTGTCTTCATGCCCTACCCCAACTGCCTGGCTGACTATCTAGCTCGCTGTCGCCAAGACTAAGTGTCTTCCCCTATATTACTGCTGGCTAGACAACACATTGCTGGAGGCAGTTTATCTCTCTCTCTTTTTTCCTCCCTCAAGCCTTTAAAGCAGAGCAGTTGTGTCAAAATGAACAGAATTAGGTAACTAGATTCACAGGGAATTTCTCTGAAGGAATTCTGCTATGTGGTTTGTATTAAGGCGAGAGTCATGGTTCTGTGTGTTTATTTGATGATGACAGGCAGGGTTAGAACAGAAGATGTATTAGGGGATGTTGTAATAATTATATTACAACAGCTTCTTGACACAGACTTGTTCATTAAAGGGGCTGTGTATTTCTTTCTCTGAAACTGCGACTCCTATTGCCCTTCAACCAAGATTTGTCAGCTTACACAATCAGTTTTCTTCATTTTTTGTGTCTGATGCAAGAACATCTACGGGAAGTTATGCCCGTTTCAGACAGGAAAGTATTATGGAGAAGGCGAGTCAGTGGTTTGTTTTTCTTCAGACAGACACGGAGAGGGAGGGGCAGTTGTTTTCTTGCTGTGGTGACAAGAAAAGCCTTCTCTTCCTTTACCCTTTCTCACAGAGGTGGGATCTGTCTCTCAACTTTCTTTAGAGTATATTAAATCACATCATGTGTTTCTTTTACATTTCTCCTCCATTACACAGTTGTGTGGATAGGCAACACACGCAATACTTCTCGGTTAGGAGAAGTCCGAGCCCCACCCTGTTACATTCTTTGAGTGCTTCAAATTGCTGTCCTACTCGCCTCACTCATAGTAGACCCCCTTGTTGCCTCGCTCGCTCTTTCTCTTTCTGTTTTCGTCTTTTAAGTCTCTGAACTGTCACAACGGATAAACTGGCTAACAATAAGGTTTCTAAGGAATCATACCAGCAACATTTGTCACAATTTCCTGTTTTCTTCCCCATTTTTATCATAGAACGGAGATGAAAAAATGAGCTGAATGCTCACTCTGTTCCTCTCTCACTCGCCCACCGATTTGCATTCATTTTCTTTCTCCTTTCAGTGGAGGAATGGCAGGCAAGCGTTGGCAGCTAGCTCAGGAATTTTACCAGGAGCACAGTCAGAGCACTTAACCTCCAGCCTGGTGTTTGTTTTTGCCACACACTCTCTCATAGTGTGTCTTAGCTCAGCTTAATGTGAATGCCACAGTGAGAACGTCTACTTTGCTTTAAATATCTGAAACTGTCGGGTGAATAATTTGTCTTGAACTTGACAAAGTTTTTCCTTTATGGCTGACAACAAGAAGCCAAATTCTACTTAAAATATCAGTCTAGTATTACTCATAAATGTTCTAATTACATCACACACTCGCTTCTGTATCTATAGACTATTTACCTTTTCAAACATCTCCAAATCAAGCAGTCCACCTGCCCCGTCTTCTTCGAGATACCCCAGTGGATAAGTCTGCCTGTGGTTTGCAGCCTTTCACTTGGTGTCTCACTAGTTTAAGGCTGGCCGATAAATCAAAGATGAATAATTTAGCTATCCCTCAGTAGCCCATGTTGTTTCTGTAAGGCTTGGCAAGAGCAGGCGGTGCTGCCATAACCTTCCCTAAGGGCCACAGAAAGTGAGGAGGCAAGAAGTAGTGAGATCCCTCTGTAGCATTCTGCCTTCAAATATGACACTCTGGGAACTCCTACAACCAGTCTCACCTGCTTCTCTGAATCTCTAAAGCTTCAACACATTTTTGGTCGTTACATGTCAACATCCATGATATCACATTTGGGTTCTAACATTTGGACTGTTGCTTGTTTAACAGCTCTTAGTTTCTTCCTCTGTTGTCTGTATTGCATGCTTCTGCACCATTCACTTTAATTTAAACATTTGTTCTGCCATTTCCACCACCATGTTAAGGCTGTTTTTATGCATTGTTTGTTACATTACCACATGTGGCTGTCAACTCAAATAAACTTAGTAACTGCAACTGCATCATTGCCTTTGACATATTTGTACTCAAGCTTTTTGGCGTCCGGTTTTACATGAGAAATTATAAGATAGATTTGTCTGTCCTAAACATTAAAACTTGTTTTTGTCTTTTTTTTAGAAGAAATGGTATGGAAATTGTATGTGCACAATAATGCAGTTTGCAGGTATTGTTTGTACCTAGGGCAGTCATTCAATTGGTTTTGCATCTTGCAGATGACTCATAAATATGTTTGCTAGTTTTTTTTTTTTTTTTTTTAAGATGTTATCGTCCCTTTCTCCAGCCTTGCTTTGAATGAAATTGACAGAGTAAGAACATATTTCTAGTATGTGTTGGACTGCCACCTTGGGATAGCTTTTCAGTACTGAGAAAATCAAACTGGTGCCAAAAGTACTGTCAACATTCCAAACAACTGGAAACATTTTCCTGGTGTCTTTTGAGGTTAACTTAATGGCAGTATTCATAATAAGCTGTAAAAGACTCAGTTATTCATTTTTTGTTTGATCTCAAAGTTTTGTTCACAAATTGAAACGTGAAATGTATGAAAATCTCTCCAGTGTTCTAAATAAAATTAGGTATATTTCACTTTCACTCTAGCTTTTAAAAGTTAGCTAAACTTGTTGCCTTGGGTAGCTGACCATGACTTTTTGACTTTATGTCAAATAAGCACTACTTTCATTTTTGTGTGGTTTCTTTTGGTGCTTGTACTAATTGTATGACTGTGAAACAGATTTGATCACATGTTGAGTGCTAAGTGTAAGATAGAAGCAGGGTAAAGGAGAGTATTCTCAAAGCAATCGTGGTGCAAGGTTTTGTGTAAGCTCTGAGTCAGTAACTGTTTGTTTTCAAGTTAAAGATGTTGGTAAATAGCTTATTTCATCTTGCAATTATTTATGTTTTCAGTGTTTCTGATCACTCTGAAGGTGCTTGAGACTGGAAGCTATGGGTTAAGTAGTAGAACAGGGAAAGCTTTAGATAACAATTTACTTTACACTCCAATTCATGAAGCGGCTTTCCACGGCAGGAATTTGTGGCAGGTGTGAGGTGACACAAAACATTTATAGGAACTGTCCCCTGAATTACCTTTTAAGCATTTCTGTTTCCATTGCAGTGTAGGTCTGACACCTCAAACCTGACACAAGTGCAGTAAAAAGCAAATAGTAGCTACTGAATGTAACTCCGCTACTATGATCACATAGGAAATCGAACGATTAATGGTATGTTATGTGAGAATATATGGGGAATTTTTCATTGTTGACAGTTTTTGAGACTAGAAGACTGCTGCTCCAGAAGAGCATTGAGAGAGAAAAAAATACTGCCTCTTGTCATTGTCCTCTCCAAGTTTAACCAGTTGATGTTGAGACCTGCAGTAGTTCCTGCAGTGGAAAACGCCTTATTATTCTCCCTGCTTGTAGTGGTGGAATTTATGTTTATGTCTAGATGGAGTTTTACACAGATTTCTTGAAGTAGTGTCACAAAGAGTGCTCATTTTTCTGCACAGTTTATTATTTCACTGTCCTCTCAACTTATTCAGCAGTGTTTCAATTGCTTGAGCAGAGTCTTCTTTCTCTCAGGGACAGAGTTGCACAAAGTGACTGTCTAGCTCACTCCAATTACATGTGTTGCACAGTTGTACTTTACAGTGGCTGTCTGCCCTGCAGTCTTGTGCTGTAATATAAAACATGATTTGCTTAGCATAATTTATGCCCATGTGCAACACATCCAACTCACAGTGATGGTAGCATCACATGAATGGAGTCAGAGTTCTGCAGCTGCAAGTGAACCAGTTTTGTGTTTGTTCTGTTTGTTTAGTGTTTGTTTGTTTGTTGCTGCTTGTCTGTTTGTAGTGAGGCTTAAGTCTATCTGTTCTCATCAGTGCAGTGGTTGGGAGGAGATTACAGAGCAGAAACAATAGGTGGTTTTGTATGATTAGGCTTTAATTGGTGAAACAAAGAGCTACTGTCGCACAGTGTGTAACATAGGAAAGACTGACATAAAAACCCACAGGAAGGAACGCATTCTCTATATGAAAGGGTTAGTGAGCATGAGCCTCATCCCTGCTCAGTTGATTGATTGTGTTTGCTGAAACAAAAAAAGGCGAACGAGGCTGGTGAGGATGGTGAGTGTGATAAAGAACAGTGGGGGGAGACAGAGGATTCCTATGTGCTGTGAATGAGGTCATCTGGTTGGCTATGAGGAAGGTCACTGACCCTTCCCTCCGTTCCACACGCCACCCCTGTTTCTCTCACTTCCTCCCCTCAGCAAATGATACACAATAGCTTTTTGTGCTTTAATAGGCTAGGCACACACACTGGGTCATTTCTACCAGTTTACATTGAAGCATGCATACAAGTGCTAGCTGTCAGAAAAGCCCACAACAATGGAATGCATTTTTGCACATTGTATTTGTCACTCGGGTAATTATCTGCGCTTAATGTATGGTGCTGAATATATCATTGTTTAATGCAGCTTAGTAATAGGATTTCCTCGAGCCAAGACCCTCCATTCTAAGTATATTTTTGCTCTAGAAGCAGTTTTGTAGTTTACCACAATTGTTTTGTTACCAGTGTTATCATATTAACTTTCAGTTCATTGTGTGTATATATTGTGAAGTAGCATGTAGCACGATAATCAACATTGTGTTTGCAATTGTTGCTTTAAATTAGCGTAAAGAAAATGTAACTACAAAAATATTTTGTGGTGGGTGGTGCTGTAATTAATAGTTTAAATATTAGCTTACCAGTGAAGATGTTTTATTGTAGACTCACCTACAATAGGATGGCAAGGACATTCATGATGTATCCACTTTTATCTGACCTAATTTTTGTTTTTGCTGTTTTCTTCTAATTTGGTCAATGAAGTTAAGCAACCAGGCAAATAGTATAGTGTAAATGGATAGTGTTCGTTCTGTCCCGATTATGTTCCAATTCCAAATTATACTGAGTTGCAGTACAACAATACATTGTGTGCAATGTTGTATTTTTAGGTTATTTGCAGACCCGTTGCCAAAGTAAGATTGGTTGTGAATCACCTTTGCAGATACTAGTCCATCACAAAAAGCTGTGATTGGCCGTATGCAAAACATTCTGAACTGCATCACTTTGTAGAGATGTTCCACCTGACACCAACCATGCTCATAATTACTAGGGCTTGAATTCTGGATGTGCCTGTGACCCCGAGAAGTTTGGGTCAATGACTAATATACCGTCTGTAGCTTGCACCTAATTACAAGCAAGCTCACACCGTGTAAATAGACTACTAAATGTAAAGTTACATCATTTGTGTAGAGACAACCCTGCTGCCAGGAACACACAACTCCTGAGGTCAGACAGAGTTGCTGTATAGTACTTCTACGTAAAAACAACAACAAAAACATTTGGCATGGGTAAATAATTTCTCTCTATGTGAAAATGCTACTCCAGTAGACTTTGGCCTTAGCTTCTGCCGTCTCGGCTCAGTGTCATTAT
Organism: Amphiprion ocellaris; assembly: GCF_022539595.1. Taxonomy (NCBI): domain Eukaryota; kingdom Metazoa; phylum Chordata; class Actinopteri; family Pomacentridae; genus Amphiprion; species Amphiprion ocellaris. The sequence continues at coordinate 12,035,753 of NC_072785.1, forward strand.
ATAGGAATGTTGCCTATCAAAGACTTACAAGGTGTTTCTTTATTGTCGTCTTGGATAAGATTACAGCTGCTCCTGTCTGTCTGGTGTATATATTTTCACACAGGACATGACAGGACAAGTTCACAGACATGGTGTGCAGTGAATTCAGAGATGGAGTGGTTTGAATTTGTTTGTTGTAAAGCCTTAAGTTTTGGATTGGATATATGTTTATGACTACCTTTATTGTGTTAGTAAATTAAACATTTTTGTAAACATTAGTGGCCCTTAAGAGGAAGGAAGATTAATTGCAGCTGAGGATAGATGGTGTGTAGACACAGCAGGGGAGGCAGGTGTGGGCATGAGCATGGTGCCAAGGTGCCAGCTGTTGTTGACACCTTAAGGTGAGGAATAGTCTGCCAGGAGATGGACTTGTCTCCTTCTGTCCCCTCTAATCCTTCTCTTCAGTTCCCAGCACTACCCTTCCTCTCCTTTCCCCTACTCTGCTTTCCTCGAGAGTATTTGTCTGACACGAGTTTAGGCTGTTTGTGATGGGACTTCTTCCTGCAACCTTATTTTTATTGAGCGTCTGACACTTTCGATGAACCAGACCTTGGTTCTATCTCCTCTCCTCCTCTCTCATCACCATGTAAATTTGTACTCTGTTTGCAACTCAAACACGTTCAAACATACAGTTTTCTTTGCTCTCTCTCTGTTCTCTCTTCAACCCTGTCTTAAACATGTACATGCATCCCTCTCATCTGTTTATGTTATAATGCCTTCCATTTAGATAATGTAGTGCTCAGCATGAGCAATGTACCATTGTTGTTGCAGAGATTTCCAAGGGAGAAAATCTGTATCTTTTCTCCCAAGGGAATGACTCATTTTTCCTGGCTTTGTCTTTTCACCTATTTATTTTAACAGAGTGACTCTACAGCTTCCATCACCCTCTTTTCCCCTTTGTCATTGTACTCTCTCCTCTCATCTCCTGTTTAAGATTTTTCCTCACCCGCTCTCTGCCTCCATTTGTTTTCTCTTGTGCAGCTTCCCTCTCTACTTGTATGTGAGTATGTGTGGCAAAAAAATCCAGCCTTGGGGCTACATTGCTTCTTTCATGTGAGGACCAGTGGTGACATTAAAGGCCTGCAACGTGGTCTGTCGGTTTGCATCAGCCCAGTTCTGACTGTCTGCGCTCTGGACCCTAGTATGTGCTCAGCTCTCCACTCACTCACTGCCAGCTTCAAACCTTGGTTGAAAGAGAACAACATGCCTGCACCGGCTGGCTGTAATTGTGCACATGTATATGCACTTGCAGATTTGTTAAGCCCTCACACCCAAGTCCTTTGAGGCAGATCAATGTTTAAAGGCTTAAGCGTGGTGGAAGCTTGGTTAATGACAGTTGAGTCAGCGAGAAAGCTTCTCTCTTTTTCTTGCATGCCTCTCCCTCACCTCCTATTATGACACCCTGACCTAGTTGTTCAAACACTTCCAACATATTTGATTTTTAAAATGGTTTTAAAGGTACATTTTGCATGACTTGGCAGACAGAACAGATCAGCTGGATGATCTCCAGGACCAGACAACCAGACCAAACAAAAGCAGAGCCAAAGAGCAGGTCTTCTTATGATCTACAGGTAGAGGGGAGCAGGTCCCTCGGAGCTCATTCCTCTTCTTTTTTTTATTGTGCGTCCTTCAAGATAAGCAATCACAATATCTTCAAGTGCATCAGATACCAGGAGAACTTTTCAGCTTCACTAAACAGTGGCAGCCCTGTTTGTTCTTCAGAGAGAATTTGTATGTATCAGTTTGACTTAGGACTACCTAACACTTGCACAGTCCATCCGTGGATACTTGGCCCAGAACAATTGAAGTTCTGGCAGAGAATATGCATATCCATCCAGATATTTAACACGTTTCTTCTGTGTGCAATTTGTATTGTACAAGAGTAGGCGTTTGATGTGGTAAGATTCAGATCCTGAAAAAAATGTCCTATCAGACTGTAAAGACAATGAAGAGCCAGCACAAAGACACAACAACAGCTGTGATATGAGTTTGTGTGTTGTCACGCCCAGGGACAGCGACTGAGTGGCTGTTGGACTGGAACTTAAGATGGTTAGCTACAAGTCCCAGCAGGCCCTGTACCAGGAGATGAAACAAGCTGACATACACAAACACACACATATACACTATGTGATGTAACCTGTTTACCTTCCTATGTTCAAAACACTTGTCTTTCCCTGGATTTATCTGCATAAAGAATGTAGTTGCACACTGTGCTCCAATTCGGTGTTTCATTAAATGCATTGCTACCACTTGTAATGTGTCTTCACTTCATTGAAACAACCAACAAACATAGGAAGATAATATAATAGCTAATTAGCACTTACACCTATAAACAAGCATGAAAAATGTAGAATATCGGTCAACACCTGCAAGACAAACAAGAATGTCAAAGTACAAGTGCTACAGATCTGGTGACAACTAGTACTTTTTAGCTCAATGTATCAAAGGCTGCTTGCTGCAATTTTATACACTTAGTTTAATCTTGTGATTAAACTTCCAGTGCAACTGTTTAGAAAAGGGAGTGATTCGAATTTGTGGCCATTTAGAAGACCTGAAACTGATTCTGTTGCAACAGTTTTGCATGCTACTGAAAAGTGTTTCAATTATGTCCACGAGTCCCTACATTATTTACATCAAAGTATAGACTACATCAGTTTTAGCTAGATGTACCCATTAAACTGGCAACCAAATAAGAAGGGATTTGTAAATGTGGGAATTATTGCAGGACTTTTTAAATTGTCTTTGCTGTAGGACAGTGTGGCGCTTTAATTTAGTTCTATAAGCATGTTAAGAGTCTAGATGTCTGAGTAAACAGCACTAGAGATTAATTACTAATGAAGTACTCTTAAGGCAGTTATCAACCTGTTTGCTTCTATCTCTGATTTGTGGTGCCATTGCCTCCTTGCTGCAATCTTGTGACCTCCTTCACTGATAATATGGGACTAAAAGGAATGCGGCTGTCCCTCATTCTGTCACTCTCCCACCTACCAAACATATATTAAAGAAAGAGATTTTTTTTTTCAGTTTGTTTGTTGACATACTCAACATTGTGCTTCTGGCAGGTTTCTGCTGCTCCCATCTGTTCCTTGCCAAAAATCAGCAGTCACAGCTGATGTAAGGATTTGCCCAGGGTTTACAGTTAAAATTCAGTTCCTGTCTTATCCTCTCGCTGTTTGGCCATTTGACTGTGTTAAACTATGGTGGCAGTGATCACATAAATGCAACCCTCTTCCCTTCATGTTAACCATTGGTTTTTCTTGTGCTTTCCCATGGATTTTGATTATTTTTGGAAACATTTTGAAGCATGAGTAAATTATCCCTATAGGGCACAAATGAAAAAAAGCTTAGATCACATAAAGGTTAGATCACATACAGACATGAAGTTAGCCTATTTTTTTCATATATATACAGATGCAGGGAGTGTGACAAATTATCCTCCCTTCTATCCCTTGCCATTGGTGGCGTGTACTAGGGTCTCCATAGTTACAGGGGTGGGGACAGGAAGCGCTGTGCATGTTATCTTCTCCAGTCACATTGACAGTCAGAGCCTTTCCTTCCACCCTCTTCCTCTCTTATTTCCTCTTCTGACAGCTGGACCTTTCCTGCCATTGTTGCATGACAGAGGGGGCAGCTCTGTGTACACACAGTTGAAACATATTTTAAAAATGAACAGTGGGTCGCATTTTTAGATCCTGTAAGTGGTGGTCTATATTTTAAGCTCATAGTTATTCTGCCTGACTCACTGGTTACCTCTTTGAGGTATAATGTTATATCCTAACAAGAGCCGGTCTGGCTACTGACAGAAAATGCCACTTTTTATGAGGGCCTCCGGGTAGTGGGAAAAGGAAAAGGGGTACACCTTTTTTAGCGACCAGAAGACATGGTTCCAGGTCAACACAAAATGGGGCCAAGGACTGTTCATATGCAGATACACTCCCCATCAGCATGCTTCCTGACTCTTCATCCTGTTATTCTTCCCGTTTGTTATCTTATATTTTCACATCTTGTTGAGCTCAAAGCATGCATCCTGTGCTTCACTTTACTTAGCATCCCCCACATTTTTGTGGGTGTGTGTCTGTCTGTGCAAGTGTGAATGCTTATTTGTAAGAGTATCCCAAGGGCCTCACTGGATAAAACAGTTGTGGTTCTAAGTTGCCTCTCTAGTGCATATACATTGACTAAAATGCTAAAAGTAGAGTGAAATGGATTGAAGGAAAGTAAGAAAGTGATTTTTGAGTAGTGCAGCATGTCTCAGGCCTCACTTTCGTTTGCCTATTTCACTGGCAGGTGATGTCTAAAAATGAGTTCCCACAAGATGCAGAAGAGCCAGCAATCTGTTTTTTCGTGCATACTTTGTAGTTTGTTGTGTGTTTGTGTTCATGCTAATTAACCCACACATTTTGACGGCTGCTGTCATAATTAAGCATTCCTTGTTGTATGCAAGGAATAGATGCAGGACATATTTCACTGAAATAAGGCATGTTTTCTCTCTGTGTTATGGCTTAGTTGAGGCAGGCTGTTTTTCTTTTTTTGACCAAGTGTATCCTCTCAAATTTGTGAAACCATTTTCGACTCATGAGGCTTCTCTCTTAAAGCCAGCCTGTTAAATGACTATTGCTGTGGCTTCCAATTTAACGCTACATATCGCTCCCCTTTTGGATGGCAAAAGCAGCAGTAAAATAGCCTATCTTTGCTTGGTATTTTAGAGGGAGCCTGAGTCTGCATTTGTGTGCATTAGGTTGGCTTTTTCAGCTGAACTAGCGTATTGGGCTACTTTAAAAGGTGAGCTGAGGAGAGAGGCAGTATTAGCACAGAACTCATTTTTTTCACAATCACTGAATAATTAGCACTATTATGAAAGTACTCTGCAAAAGAGCTTTTAGCTTTCTGTTAACTACCACACTAACCTTCCCTGGTGGTGTCAGTAAGGGGAGTTGTATATGTGTGTGTGTGTGCGTGTGTGAAAAACACACAAGTAAACAGTTTCTGTAGCTTTCCACCTTGCTCATTTGCCTCAGGGTGCCTCTCTCAAGCGTAAATGCGCAAGTGTGCATGCGCTTACAAGTTTCACCCTATCAAAAATCCCCCCACGCAGAGCGTAATGAACTTTAGCCCCTTGCGGCAGCCATTAAGAGTAAACCATTATGGTTCACTATTGAGCCTGCTCTCTGTCAGTTTCACCTCACTCTATGGTAGACCCCACTGAGTGCACGAAACTGGTGCTCCTATGGCTCATTGAGCTGCCAGCTTGCCCCCCACCAACAGACAGCCCCATAAAGCAGTTCCACATCATCAAATGTGATGATCCCTTTTTCTAATTTTAGACTGAGGGTTCTAATAGCTCTGCAGATACTGTCTGAAACACTTATTTCACTTTTAAGCTGGGGGCTGGGATAGCATTGGTGGTGCGAGTGAGGAGGATAGATTTTTTCCTACAGCTCTTTCAGGAATTATTAATTTTATTGCATTTAATAGTTGAGCCACATGGCTAGATATCGACAGGTCTTTTATAAAATAAAGACCGCAGTTATTTAGTTTGGTTAATTGTTGTGAATCATTGGTGTAGAGTCATTACAGAAAGATTGGAAATATCCTAGTAAAAAGTTATTCTTATGTTACCACGAACCACACACCTGTCTTTTGGCTGGCTTTGTTCCTTTGTTCATCAGTTTAAATTTAGTTTAATGATTTAGGATAGATAATCCTGCCTTTTTAAGACTAAGACAAAAATCACAAACAAAAAATAATTTATGACCTGTTAGTCTATCTTCAGTTTAATTATCCCAAACACAATTTGCATTAATCAGTGGACGAAGCATTTTTGCAACTTTAGAGTAAATAGCTATACTAATCATCATTCTGTCATTTTATTTGTCAGGTCATGTACTAGCATTCTGGAAAGCTGCCAGTTTTGGGACCATAACAGGATTTTTTTGTGGTGTTAGCATTTTTAAAACTGTCTTGGTGGAAATGCCATCTTAGCACATTTCACAACTCTTTGCTTCTTGGCAACTTGACAGTTGTTTGATGACTTTGCGTCACTGATTATCATGATCTCAAAATTGGCATCATTAGTCCTTCTCAAGCCTCAGTTAAATACTACTATTGAGATACATTTTCCAGGACAGTCACTGCGCCTCTTCATCTGTCAAAGGTAGCACTGGAGTTGACGGATGACTCAACTTATGTTTGACAAGGACTATATGCTGTTTTGTGAAGATTGAGACATTTTGTGGACTGTGAGACAGCCCAGCTTTTTAAAATATTTATTACAATATAGCCTAATGTGGTGGTGTTTTTTTCCACCCGTTTACAATACTATCCAACCTTCCCGGAGAGCTTTCTGTAGTTTGTCTGTATTGACTTTCTACACTTTCTCTAGGCCATGCTGACTATTGCAGGCTTTCTTGTTCTTCATGTTGCTGAAGATGGTTCATTAGACTGGTTGTGTTTCAGGTTGTGTTCCGAAGCAGAACAAATTTGTGATCAGTCAAATGCCTGTGTAATTGTGTTGCATGATGGATTAGAATCTAAACATCCAGAGTCCTTAAAACTTTTGCACAGTACTGTATTTCGCTTCTCATTGTATTCAGTCCCATTTGTGCCTCTTCATTGCTTCATTTTTTTTTTTTGCCTCCCCTCAGCTCTGTCTTTCCTTTGGTCCTTCTCTCCTTGTCTGTACTGTCTGTTTGCTTTGTTTAATCACCAAACTAATGTGCTATGACACATTTTTATAGCACACCGTCACCATTTCTGCCAGCAGTCACAGAAAGCCACATTCAGCCTGGCACTTCTTTCCCTTCCTGCATGCAGTCACACTGACAGCCCCAGAAAACATTGCATTTGCCACCGGTTATGATTAATGGCTTTGCTTATTGCTGTTCTTGGCTATCACCACACCTACATGTTCTGCTTTTAGCATACTTATTCTCAGGGGTTCAGCCAGAATAGATGAGGTGGTACACAGTGACTCCGACATCTCATTGTTTCTGATGTAAGCAGGCACATAAAAATGCGTTCACCTCCTAGTTTAATTTGATAGGCTACTATTTTTTCATCAGTAATTTGAGTAAAAGTTTAGTTAAAACATTTGTGGGGGGATCACTCTGGGGAAACCCAAGTTTAACCAAACTTGGCTTCAGCAGTTCCCAAAAATGCCTTCCTGTTTGTGTTTTAGATCAGAATACATATAATTTTGTATAATGTGTTTTTGGGGGTTTTTTGCATCTTACACAATATATAAATGCGTTACATCTGTAGTAGTAACTATCTACATGTGAGTTTGCTGTATACTGCTATTGAATGGTAAAATAGTGAAAAGTAACATATTCACCTTTTACAAATGACACCACTGTAGCACTGGTTTCCCTTGCTCTCACTATCACCATCATAAAATAATGTCAAGTCGAAGGAGAGTGTGGCATAATACAAAGCAGCTGTGTGTTTCTGTAATCCGTGATTTTAATCTCTCTTTGTCACTAGACTGAATATAAAGCAATGGCTAGTAAGGCAAACTAGAGGAGAGATGTAGCGCTATTTCCTTCTTGTTTCCTGCTGTATTTGTTTAGCAGATTTTTCTCTAAGGCAGTTTCCCTCCTCCTTCCGTATGGAGTGTTATTTCTGTGGGTTCACCTTCTCAAGGGAGCCTTGCCTACAAACACACACAGGCTCATTAGCTCATGTGTGTGGGTGTTTTAATGTTTAGATGGGTGTTTGTTTTTATATGTATTCCATGTACCTAATTTTGTGTGAGGGCATTGCACATATTTCTGTGCGTTGCTGGACAATAGCGTAAATGCTGTGTGAGTTGTTATCTACGTGTGTGTTTTCAGGCAGCTTCAGCTCATTATTGATGATCACAGAGCGGAACGTGCTGCTTTCGGGGAGGTACTTGGCTGAAAAAAAACACCAAGCATATATATATCTTCTGCCATTTCTGAACCATAGTGTATGTCTCAGACATAGATTGTGTTCCCGTTGGTGTGTGTAAGCATTTTTTCGGCGCAGAATTCATTATCCGTCCATCCCCAATTTGGATGAAAGAGTAGCTATGCTGTGTCTTGGCTTGCGTTTGCTCATGTGATGGGTAAGTGGGTGTGTATGTGAATGTTTTTCTGTATTTCATTACTTTTTTCCCCAACCTGGCTCAGGGAGGAGAGAATCCAGAAACCCTGTTATGCCAGTCGTTTATTTAGTGGCCTATCTACTTAAAGACCTGACGCTAGAGCTTTTTACCCAACCTGCCTTAGGAAAATCCCTGACAGACAACATAAATCTCTCCCTCTGGCTGCAAAACGCACCATCATTTCTGTCTAGAGCCATTTAGACCCCTCAGCCTTTGGGGGTCAGGGCTTATATCCATATCATGCCAAGGTTAAGCAACTGTGTGGCTCAGTCACTGTTAAGTAAATATGAAATATAGTTTTCACTTCTGTTTTGAATTTGTCAGTTATGGTACATTGTGAGCACATTAGCAAAGAGCTTCTGGAACAAATTTGAAATTTGTTGCATGCTTTTGTGAATCTGTCTCACAGTACTCACGTGATATACGCAATGAAAAAGTTAATAGCAACTGCAGTTGTGTATTTCTCCTTTTCACGTAGGCTGTGAAGTGATCCGTTATTAAAGAAACTCCTATGGGTGAAAAATCCTTTGCCCTTGTTCTTTGCCAAAATGCTTCCAAAATGTTCTGTGGCAAAAGTTCAGCTGCAGCTTATATGATGCTTCAGCTGTCTGTCAGACCAAGTGTATATCTTCCCGAGTTGCTATTGTTTCTTCACAAAATTACCTCTTTGTCTTGCTATTGTTGCAAGTCGGCAAGGAAGCACTGTAAAGGGAAACATACAGGAAATTTCTAAAAAGAAACTTGTGAGGAGACCAAGTAAGCAGTTTGGGACAGATAAGTTTGTTTTTCTCCAGATTAATTACAAAACTATTCAAATGCATTTGATATTACTGTGGGGATCTCGCTGTCAAAAACTCTTCTGCTGTGTGTTGTTACCTTTTCTTTATCTTATCTTAACTTCTGAGTAGAGGCTGCACTAGAGGGAATGACTGTGTACTTGGGTAATTCTTTTGCAAGTGGATTGGAGTGTTTGATGTTAGAGTCACAATATTGTTTTAATTGCACTAAACAATGTTGATCCACAGTTAACATATATTTCTGTTACAGTGTTTTCTATTTTTCTACAGTGTTGCTAATATTTACTTGGAAACCATAGTCTTTTTTTCCATGGCTCATAATTTGTATATCAAAGCATAACAGTTGTATACGAGATTAAATGTACACACGTTGTAATCAATATGTACACTGTCACTCTTGAACTATTATGTTAAGTGTCTTATGTTTAAACTATAGCAAGTGAAATAATAAACATCTAGCTACAAGATGTTGATATTGAAGTTCATTCAAGTTCAAAGCTAAACCTGTTTTTTTTTTCTTGTAAGAAATCTAAGCACATATGCTTATATCCTTAATCCTGCTGATAGTACAGCATTGTCATTAGCAGCACAGAATAGTTTGTGCATAAAAATCAAAGGATTGTGCTATGTAGGCCTATAGTAAAAACAGAGATCAGGAAGTAGAAATAAGACAGAGGCATAAGGAAACTTTTTTCCTTCATAAAGCGAGAGGGGGAGAGAGAGAGACAGCTGTGAGTTGACGATAAGACCTAGAAATGCATACGTTTTCATGGCTCAGTCACTCCCACCAATGCACACTATACTTCTGCTCTCTGCTTTAAAAGAACCCCCGCCTTTCATATGCTTGGCCTGCCAAACCCTTAAACTGTTGAAGTGGAGTGTCGTCTTGGATAAAGTCGTCTGTGCCGTGAATAAAGGGCAGGAATGCATTAAACACCCAAATCCTTTCGCTTGCAACGGGTAGCCAGGCTTTGTGATTGCTAAAGTGCACAGCTTTAAAGTGAAAAGACTTGTTCCTTGCCTCAGTCTTGTTTCACTCAGCACAAGCGCATTTAGGTGAATCTGTGATTGCTGTAGTTTTTTGGACGCCATGGCTATATTTACCTCACTTGTTTAAATCATGACTTGAGCATACATGCATAAGCAAGCAGGAAATGATGGAATGATTTTGATCTTAAATCACCTTAAACTGGTAGGGCTCATTCAGTTTCTCTGCAGAGTTTAACATTTGATCATTTTGGCTTTTAGATTAATTGGCGTTAGACTCAATCTGTTTCAGGTGCCAGATATTATCAGCCTAATACTAGGAATCACAAGGCATCTAAAGCAGCTTTCCTCAGGCAAAGCTGATCACACTGATTACTCACCCATTACATTTCTGTTGCTCTCCCTCTCTGTCCTTTGCTCTTTTTCTCTCTCTTTTTCTCTCTCACTCACTCACTCACACTTATACAGACAGATGTGCTCTGCATGGTCAGAGGACGTTTTGCTGTGAGCTACAGGGTGAGGACAAAGGAGTTATGGAACATGTCTATTTTTGGGCTCTTAATGGACTTGTTCCCATTCTCTTATGGAGCAGGTCTAGTTGAATGATGTTCACCTGTCTTAAACCTGATTACAGTGTCTCCTTGTGGACCCCTCCATTGTTTTTAATTTTACTCTGCACTCTCTTGCTCGGTCTTTCTATCTCTTCATCTTTGATCTCCCCCACCTCTCCACTCCATTTACCAAGTTTTTCCTCATGCTGTGTTTATAGTCATTAAATCAGACAGGGCTTCAACATTAGAAACCTACCTCTCGTTATTTTCCTTTTGATTTAACCCCTTCTTCTCCTTGTCCTAAGCTCCTCTGAATTGTTTTTCTTGGTTCTGCGAGCACTCCTTCTAGGCAACCATGTTTTTGGCATCAGGCTAAATGCATAACAACCTTCCCTATCCCATGATGGTGAGCTCACAGTTACTGCCTCTGATTGGCTGACAATATGACGCACTCAAATCTGACACACAGAGTTGATGATACACTGAATCAATTTGGTTGTCTTTCCTCCTGCTGTCTTTTCTTTTACCCCAGTGTGCACACAACTCTTAAGCCCAGCCCCTCCTGTGTAATGCCCAATCACTGGTTTCTCTGTAGGGAAAAAATGCCCCACACTCCTGTTTTTATGTTTTTGTTCAGCATATTGCTTTTAAACTTTGTTGCGTGGTGTTAGTAGATTTCATGTTTCTTGTTAGTTAATCGATAGCTGTGCCTAATTTATCCCCATTCTCATTACATCAAATTATTATTCCAGATACTGTTAATTGCTTAAAATCAAGAGTCATTTATTGGTTTGTCCCATAGGGATATTAAAGCTTGCATATGCATGGTTATGTCTATCCTATTATCATGGATCCAATATTCAGGCATATTCTAAACTTTGCCCTAAAAATTAACTTTGATTGACATCGTTGTGTGTACCAGAAGTTTCATCAGCATCTCAGTCATCCTCAGCAGATGAAGCTTAAACAGTTGCCTAGCAGATGACTCGGCCATCATCATTGGATCTAAAACATTTGGTAGCGGGTATTTGGGTAACACAGTACCTACGTATAACACTTAGACCACATGATGACAACTGAGCTGAAACCTGCCAGTGAAAGTACTCTGCGAGAAATGGAAGGTTTAAACGGACCTAGTGAAGAGACCTTGATTTGAGTCTTTTTTTTTTTCCAAACTGTGTTTTTAAAGGTCAAGAATAAAGTTTTGCACTTAATACCCACCCACCAGATGGCACTTTGATTTTCAGCTCCCATCCCACAGACACTTCCTCTCACATATTCCTCAGTCCACTGCCTTTTAAAGGCCTCCACCTGCCATTCTTGTCTCCCATCTTTTCTTTAGGGTACTCATCTTTCCCTATTGCCAAGATCACAGAGAAGATGAGCAGAAATTGTCTCTTTACTTGACAAAGGACAGATAGATATGTAGCCACAGTCTGTGACATTTTCTTTTTTCATTGCAGATTTGAAAAGAAAGGGAAGAAATTGAGAGAAACAAAAAAGAGAATGATAAAATGAAATGTATTTCAGCTTACATCGAGACAGAAAAGAGCAGCATGAGTCAAGAGTAATACAGCTGCACTATGCTTGCTCAGTGCTGTGGTTATAATTTTCTCTCTTTCCTCTGTCTTTGTCTAATCAAACCTTCCACCATGTCCTCCAACTAGTCTCAAGGTCGATTTTTCTTTCTTCCTGCCAGATGTCTGGGTATAAAAACTAAACAGACACATTAAAATCTCCTCCTGTGTCTATTTGTGTGTCTGTTTGTGTGTGGCTGTGCATTTGCGCACACCAACCCCCCCCACAGGTAAATAGACAGTTCTGACAGAAAACACTGTGTCTGTGTGGTTTGCTGAGTCAGGCTGTGGATGACACACTAGCACTGAGCTGAGAGACGGCTGATCCAGTTAGCAGGGGTTACTGCTTTGGAACTGTGGCATTAAATGGTTTTCCCCCATCTAATGCCACAGTTCAAAAAAAGTTTCTCATTTGATGGCCTTCCTTTCTCTTACTCCAGTTGATTGTCTTTCTGTTTTGTCTGTTCTTTCCAAGATAGTGACACCCTGCCACCCCCACCCAAGATAGTGATCCTCACATACACACACGCACTTTCTTACAAAATCAGCCTTTTCTGCCGGGGTGGACAGCTAGACAAACGATTTTGTCGGCAGTGCAAGGCAGGGGGTAATTTTTAGGTGAGCGCAACACTTCAGAAAAGTGTTGCCGCATTGAAATTAGAGGTTGTCAAATGCCGCACGTCTCCATTGATGGCCCAGCGCGGCCCCCTTATGTTAATGTGGCATTTCAGCAAGAGGAAATAGAATTAGGAGGAGGAGGGGTGCTGCTGGTGGTTGTTGGGTTGCATTGTCACATGTGAATACCTCTTTGTTTTCACTTGCTGTCTGAAGGTGACATTTTCTAAAATGCTTTGAACCAAGTATATAGTATACAGTGTATTTGCTTTTACTGTAAGCTTTGCATGTGTGAAGAGGTGATTTTCTAACCTACAGAATACTTATTCTTTACAAATATCATTGATGGATCGTACACACTTTTTTATCCCAGCAATGATGTGTTAGTAGCTCTTTTGTATTTAATAATGTTGACTAGAAGAGACCAATGATGCAAGTAAGATTTACAGTAAATGGTTACATTTTATTTTGCGACGTAATTTTGTTGTGGTTGTTTTTTCAAGAAAGATGAACAACAAGATCTTGCTGTTGAAGGATTTGCATGTGAGAAGTTATAGTAATACATTTATTAATTTTTTAATATATCAGTAGGTCATCCTATTCCAGTTCTGCTAACTTGAGGCTGTTTTTTTAACAGACAAAACACACATTTGTTTCTAATTAACTGTTTTCCAGTATACCACATACTCCCTGTGTTAAGCTGTCTTGGTCTCCTCCCTGTATAATGTGTCACTTTCAAGCCCCTCCATTCAAAGACAAAGCCAAGATGTGGCCTGGCTGCTGTATCACTTTGGACTGATGTAATCTTTTCTCTGGGCTAGATACCATAATGATGAATTCATCTTTGGAAGGATTGGGAGTATCCGTGGAACAGAGTGGTGAGGTCATATGGTTTGGGAAGGAGTCGCTATATACTGACTCTCCTGGCTTGTTTGTACAGTTCAAATGTCTTCTGCAGGTGTTGTCCACACAGCTGCACTCAGATGTTTTTCCTGTGTGCTTGTCAACCTCTGTGGGCTCATAAGTGACACAATAATTCAGTTTGTCATCGGAGGCATCCAAAGAAGACACTTTATTAGTAGCAGGAACCATTTCCACAGCTGAATCCATGAGTTCAAGAATATTTTATCTTAAGTAATTTGTCTGTTGTACAATTGTAACATACAACAAAGAAGCACGCTACAAAACTACAGTACAACCTTGTTATGCAAGTATGACCCATCTTGCAATTTTGTGTAAGTGCAAGGTACGGATTTGGAGGTCAGGCATACTTTACTAAGGACATCTATAGTTGAGTGTCAGGTTCCCCAGTTACAGTTTATTATAGAGCTCCCCATTGCCAGAAAATCACATGGGACACACACACTTATACCATTGCTCAACGCCTCACCAGCCCTACCTTTTTGGCCCAGCCGTTTCTTACTCAGACCCATGAACTTGTCTTAATAGATGTCTTTTTTGGATGTCGTTTCTCTGGCCCTTTTTAGTTTAGTGATGCTATGACTGTACAGTGATGGAGACGTGGGAAGCAAAAGTGTGACCCTACAGTGTCCTCTAATAATGGGTGTTACAACTGCAGCCGTCGATCCTGATTTAATTGTGACATACTCATATGTATGGACACATAGGTTTGGTAGCATGAATGAATGCTTTTTCTCAACCCACGCAGCAAAGCATTTCTCTGGTGTGTGAAAAAATGAGACCTATACATGCAGTAAAGAAATGGGGTGCGCGTGAATTAGAGGTTAGTATGTGTGTATGAAAGAGTTTGAGCAGAAATCTCTGTTGGCAGCATGTGTGTGAGAGAGGTCCATTAGTTTTATCTGACAGAGGGATCAGATCTGAAGGCGGCATATACCTAAGCCTGAGCAATTCTGTGCGTCTGGTCTCATGCTCAGCCGCTTGCACAGGCTGCTCAGTTAGAAAACAGCCACTGGGGAGGGAGAAAGGAAAGACAGTGGCCTTAACCCGTAAATAATGCAGCGTTTAACTTTTGTCTCTGGCATATAAAACACAAGCACACACACAAACACAGATTCACTGCTTTTAGTCAGAACAGTTTGTTTTGAAAAATAACTATTTCCTGTAGGTATTCAGAAGCATCCATGCTCATACATTCATACACTTACAAGCTGTTGGGAATCTCAAAAAGCAAAATTACAAAATTGTTTATCTATAAAAAATAACAATACTCAAGGCAATTAACAAATTTAAGTTGTGTTTTTCTGTATTTTTTTCCCAAAGATTTACAAGCTGCACTGAGCCTTTGCCCATAAGTCAAAATCAATATGACATTCCTCTAATAAAAAAGAAATCTTGCTGCCCTCTTGCTATATAGTTGCTAACCACAGTTTACACATTTTTGTGTGTTTCAGAGATCAACAGAGTGCGTAAAGACATGTACAGTGACACAGTGAATGGCCTTGTGGACAGACACCCGCTGGAGCTGCCTGAACCTATTGGACCCATCGTTCACCTGCAGGAAAAACTGTTTGTGCCTGTCAAAGAGTACCCAGATGTAAGTAGCAGACATCTCTCACTATGGTTGTTTTGTCACATTGCCAGTAGTATTGATGCATTTGCCTCAATTGTTTAAGGAGTAATATTTAAACTTGTACCAGGAAAAAAATTAATTGCTGTCTAACATCATAATAAGTAATTGTAAGCTTCCTAACATCAGTTGTGTAGTATAGTTGTGCTGTGTGCATGAGGTTCTTCAGCTTGAGGATTGTAAGGAAAATATTTTTTTTCTACAAATTGTTCATATTTACAGATAAATGAGCAGTGCATACATACAAACTTACATCCATATGCAGAGACCCAGCTACACTCTCAGTTGGTGCTTTTGCCTTCGGCCGTATGTATTTGATGTGTCATTTAAATGACAGCTGCTGATAGTTCAGCAATCTGTCAGCACTAAGGAGATAACTCATCTGTGTTTTACATAGTTGCTCAATCCTTAGTTCTTTCCTCATGTACTCCACGAGTTTTGACATTTGTGGTTTTGTAAGCACACAACTCCTGGCTGTTTGGTTATTTTATTAAGCAATAGTTGTTGGGCTCTTAACATGTGCACCGTTGTTAATGTCCTACTGTTAAAGCTATATCAAACAGCAGTCTAATTTGGCCTTGGTCTCAGGAGTACACAGCATGCTGGGGTGTTTATGGGCCAACTCTGCTGTAGATTAGTTCTCAGAGGGAAAGTAGGAGGGGGATTGAAAGGAGCAACATCATGAAAAGTAAACTGCAACTTCATAAATAATCAGTTTAAGGAGATGGAAATCTATTGGACTTGCCACTCGCTTTGGTTACAGCAGTGGTGTGGATGACTTTTCTCAGATGACATACACATTTAAATGCACACACAGATAGCTGGGAAAGAATAGTACATGTTGAAGGTATCACTGTGGTTATAGAAATGAGGAGGAAGGTGAACACACAGACGAGGTAAAACCCTTGCGCCTTGTAATGTGTGTGTCAGGCTTTGACTGCAGTCGATCAACCACATTCCTGGCCTCATGGTAATCTTTGGGGCATATGTGAATGATTGTGTCTCGTCTTGAGGAACTACGTTGCTCTCCGTAATCCCAGCAGCTTGCAGTGAGGAAATGAATGGAGGGAAGTGACGAAGGATAACAGGCACCGTAGAGCAGGGCAAGGCCCAGTCAGGTGTGGATTGTATTTTCCCCCTGACAGCATTGATAAAGGGCACCAGAGACTGGCTGGGATCAGCTTAGCTCCTGCTGACCCTCAGACCAGACCCAAGCTAAATTAACCAACCACATCTTCTCTTTCATCTTTAGTCACTGTCCCCCAATTATGTAATGTAGTAATAATGTGTCTGTACTTACGTCTACCATTGTGTGCTTTTTATGTTACTGAAAAACATTTTTGTAGAAATATCAAGAATTCTTGTGAATGGCATAGTGTATCATAGCAAAATTTTGTTAAACCTGTGCATTAGTACATTTTAACATCATAAACATACTGTATCTTTAGGACACTATACATTAGTAGAATCATTAAAAGGTACCTGTGATTCTTAAACATCTTTAGAAAGTGTGCATGTGATAAGACTGACTCTGACAGGTTTGTTGTTCAGTTCATGAACATGCAGTTGACTTAAGGGACACCTCTGATACTGTGGTCGTCTTACTGAAATTCTTTTCTATGCAGAACATGCTATTTAAAGATATACGGCGGGCTTTTCATTACTGCTGAAGTCACTGTATTATGTGTGTGTGTCTTCTGCGTGTGTGTGTGCATGTGTGTGTCTTGTGCAATCCCTGTAAATGGACATATGAGATTTTTAGAAGAGTGAGGAAGGTCTGAAAATGTGTGGAACAATGGGTACCACCTGTGCCTATAGAGACACTAAAGGAATGCCTCTTTCGTTCACACAAACACACACAAACTGTTAAAAGTGTGGCATCCTCAGATGACCCCCATGTTCCCTTTGCTCGCTGTGCTATGCTGCTTTGCACAGTGCAGGGCTGTAACTCTGTATTGTGTTTACGAGCTGTCAGGAAGGCTACTAAATTAATTAGGCTTCCCCCTGGTGGCCAAGATGACTCACTGATGACCTTAGTAGATACAAATGAACACACACACTAACATGTACATAAAGATGTACAAGCACGGACGAGTACAGAAACACAATGACACAAAAATGCCATATATTTCAAGTTGGAAATTTTTTTCACACTTTCTTTGGTACACACATTGTCCTGGAGCCTGGATGCACTACATTAAGCCTGCAGGGAAAGAAGGAAATTCCAGATAGCTTTGTTATATTTAGATGTGATGATAGGGACCTGGGGAAATCAGCACAAGGTCTCAATGAAATAAAATGCTTTAGGCCAACTTTTCCCGTTGTCAGAAATGGTACCTGTTGGGAACAGTGTTTGTGTGAAAAAACTGGTGTACTAAAACCTGTTTGTGGAGGTGCCAACATCCATCTTTTTCATTATTTGAACAGTAGACACTGGCAGATAAAAATGTTGCTGTGTGTTCAGCAATCTTCTTTACAGAACTGATCTCGCTGCACACAATTGTCGAAAGACACCTAGCTTGTTTTTTTTTTGGGGGGGGGTAGAACTAATTTGTATTGACTAATACAGGAAAAGGGAGAGAGGAAAGAAATCACGAAGGAGCGGAAAAAGATGGCACTTCCTATACCCATCTGTCCACTGCTGAAGGAGAGGAAACTGTAATGAAGATTATTAGACTGGGGAATATTATCCCCCCTCACATTTCCGTCTGATTTGCCAGATTCCTCTCATTGAAAATGCATGTGTGTATGTCTTGCTGATGCAATTCTAGGTTCTCTCTAGAAAGCAGGGAATGATGGTACAAGTCTCTTGTTTTGTGTTCTTGGCATCAACCCACCAACGGTGGAAGATATGTCATTGTTTTTTGTTTTTTTTTTTTAGTTATTTTTTTGGCCTTTTGTTGGCTTTATTACACAGGTTAGTCGAGAGGCAGACAGGAAAGTAGGGAGAAGAATGGGGGGAAGACCTGCAGCAAAGGGAGCTGGAATCGAACCCAGGCTGCTGCATTGGGGATTATAGCCCGTTTATGGGTCACCTGTTGAGCTGCCTGGATGCCAAGGATATGTCATTGTTGTACTATTCCTTTATCTTTTAAACACTTGCCATTTACATGTCTTCCTCTCATTTTTTTTTTTTTTTTTTACTTTGATTTAAAAACTGGATTCCCACTTTTCCTCACCATATCCTTAGGCTAGGGTCATGTTCACTCAGTGGGGTTTTCTCTGTCAGATCACCTACGTGTCCCCTGCTCAAGTTTTACCAGTAGATAATTAGATTGTCCTGGTGCCTGGATGCAGGGCAGCATGTCAGTTCTACCAAAATAACTTGCCTTGCCAGCATGCTTCTACTCTAATTCCCTTAAGTGTGTCCCTCTTCTGTCCTGTGTGTACTTGCCTGTGTGTCCCACATCTGTCTGCGCACGTGTTTATGTGTGTGCCTGTGTCTCTATCATTCTGTCTGCCTGTGTGTCTGTCTACCCACCCCCTCACTGTTCTTCAAAGTCAGCCATTTCCTGATGTCGTCAGCGATGCAGAACACTGCAAAGCGTCACCGTGGTGACTGCATCTTGACTGACAGCTGAGTCGCAGGCTATCTGATAACTTCAACCTTCAATTAAATGCTATCTGTGGCTCCCCTTCTCTGCTATGCACATGCACACACACACATTGATAGGCAGCTGACTGACAGCTCAGCATGTCATTCTGGTTGACCTTCAGGCATCCGATAGGATGTGTGACATGTCTTTTAAGCATGTCTCTGTCTCCACTTTATTCCCTGTGTATTTGTATATGCCAACTGCTAAATGCCCAGGTGGATTGTGGGCAGTGTCACTTGGTGGCAAGAAATGCTTCATGCTGAAAACATGCACACATGGAAGCCACCTCTGTTGTGCTGACTCTTTGAAATGGGACCCTCAGTTAGATGTAAGCTGCTGAGCAGCTGGTAAACAGGACTGTCCGAACTTCTCACTAGCTTGAAAACATCCAAAATGAGGGCATGAGCGCTAATATAGGATAGGACAGTGAAAATAACAGTGCAGATAAAGTTCTGCTCTTGGTGTTTCTGTTGCATTTGTGTTTGTCTGGTGTTCAGGGAGTTGTCATGGCACTTTGGGTTGTTTACCTCAGTAATGGGATCCTTTTAAATCCCCAACCATCACCCACCCTCACCCTCATTTTCCCCTATTGCGCTCCAACCCTCTTAACTAACGAACCTCAAAGGAACAGATGTTTGATCCCCCTGCAAGTCTACATTTTTTTTTAGATAAATTACTTATCTGCCTTAAAAACGGAAAGGAGTGAAGTATCAATATTTCCTTTTTGCACTTAATTTTTGGAGAGGTCGTAATTTTTTTCTTGTCTCAACAATGGTAAGCTTTTTAAATAAAACACATCTACATACACTTTTTTTTGAGAAATAAACAAATAATGGAAACATCAAATGTCTCAATTTGCACATATATAGGATAAAATATATGAATAACTGTGGTAATGCTAATATAATAAACAGATATTAAATATTGTCATAATTGATTGAAAAAACAATTCAGGTTAGGGAAAAAAACTTAGAATTAATATTTCTGTCCATACAATGAATCAGAAACATTTTATTACAAAATGCAACTCTGCATTCCCTAGAAGGATAAAAGTGTGTGCATGTGTACATGTGTGCTTGCTCTGTTTGGTTTTACAGTACGATAGCAAACTTTGCTTCATTGCATCATGATGATTCACCTTCACTGCAAGGCAGAGAGATTTGAGAATACCAAAAAAAAAAAGAGACTCTAGTGGTTTGAACAGACAGAATGTCCTGGCCCTCTCTGTTTCACTGCGGTAAAATTGCCTGGCCAAACCAGCCACTTCCCTGCACAGGGAAAGTCATTAAGCTTGTTCCCATGAGGGTGTCATCACTTATCATGCCAGCTCCTGATATCCTTCTGACCCCCTTAAGTCATTACCAGTCCTGGAAATGTACCGCCCCACACCTTACCTCACCTCACTGATAGAGCAGCAGAGCGGAGGATTTTGATAGCTGTGGCTAGCAAGCCATGCATCATGACAATAATTTGATAAACGGACTGTTTTCTAGTTAGCTGTTTGATAAGGAGGTAATTACAATGTTCATTTAAACATAAAGAGCTCTAGTTATTGTCAGTTAACATGGCAGAGGGTAACTGTGAAAGCTGGTTGATGTATGTCCGTAATGCACTCATGCCAAATTGCATCTCACCTCATTTATTTGTATACTGTAAGTGAATGGTGCCTTGTGCTGCCTTGACCTGTCTATCTGTGTATTGTTAAGCTAAGAGGCACAGAGCCGAACAATGAGAATGAAGGACAAAGGACGCAGGTTGACGACACAAGAATCAAAGATTGCATTGGAGATGTACTGCAAGGTTTTATCTGTAGTATCTGCATGCCCATACTGCATCCCACTGATACATGATTGTTGATGCCAATACCAACATCGATGCTATCATATCAAACATGATGCACAGATGATGCACACATCCAATGTAGTGGTTTGACAGCTGTGTCAATATTGACCTTTTTGCAAACAGACACTTTCATCAAGGAATCTAAAAGTTATTGCAAGTAGTTCAGCAACAAGGACACTGCTGAGGGGACTAATATCACAGCATAAACCACTGAAGCTGTGACATCCAGAATTCAGAGATAATTGTAAATGCCAAAACACTGGATCTTAGCATCGTCAACACTGCCAAAAGCTGTAGTACTTTGGAGGAAGTTAGGATGGTGGACAACAAAGTGGTGCTGGTGTGACATGGATAACAGTGGTGGCTATTCTGGTGATGAAGGTGTAACTGTGTTGGTGAGATGTGATTGAGCTTTAGATTGCTTTAGATCAGCCATTGCTTCCCTGCCTTCAATGGATAACAGGTTTGTAGATAAGTTAGCATGGCATGGCTAACACTATTCCACAACTTTCTCAGTTTTGCCAAAGGGCAGCCTTGACTTATCACGATCAACATTCAAATGAATGCTGAAGGAGAGATTGAATGTTAACTTTTTTCTCCATGCACTCTTCCAAGGGTTAACAAACTTTGCTCTGTGCCTCTTTTGCTTACATCTTCAAAACTCCTAGAAGACATCAATCTTTACGCCTTCCATCTCTCCATCCTTACTCTGTATTTTCACCTTGCCTGCAACCCCAAAATAAACCCAAACAGAATTATCAAAGGAGCCATGGATTAGGCACTAAATGCTGGATGTGCTGAATAGAGAGCTTTGAAGTCTATTGGGCTTTGAGGCGAAAATGTCACCACTGGAACCTAGCTCTAATTTTCACTCCTTCATCACTGTGGCGTCATGTCCCCCGTCCCTCGTGTAGATCAAGTATGCAAGCTGCTGTAGGTTAATACACCTGTCTTCTCCTTTTTCCTGTGTGGAAAATGTATGTGTGCAGTTAGGATCAGGCCACAACATGAAAGTAAATACAATAGATTAATTGCATGATGAAACATTTCCACCTAAAACTGAATGAGTGATTAAAGGCAGACTGCCAGCTGGTAGCTAGGGAGGCTGTGTGTAGTCAAAGAAAAACATTGATTTGGGCTGTGAGAGACCCATGCACTACAGGGGGATGACGGATAAGCAGAAGAGGAAAGGCAAGATCCTGTGTATTAAGACAAAGAGGAAAAGGAAGCCTGCTCCGTTCCCTGAAGCTATGAATGGATACAGAGAGGAGGAGGTGTGGAAAGAGAAGTGATGGATTTTAGCAACTAAGAGTGGTGTTAAAGTCTGTGCCCTCTGTGAAGTGTCCACAAACTACAACTTGAGTGAAATGAGATGGAATGTATCTAAGGTATGAGGAAAGTGGGAGACTTTGCTGTAATAAATGGTTAAAGAGGATGTTAGGACATCACTGATACTTTCTAACATTAAGGTAACATTATGGTTAGAATGAAGTAGGTGAGAAGCTGGAGAGAGATTGAGAGCAAGAGTGAGATGATTGAATGAGAAGAGTGAGTGCGTGGTGTAACCAGATTCCGCCTTGCCTTGATACATTGCACTGAACGAACTATTCCTCATTTCCATAAGCCCAGCAAGGCTTGCTAATAAGTGATTGGTATTCTCCTCCTGGCCTGGCCCCGCTCTTCGATAAGCCTTCCGTGCACACAGCCAGCGCCCTCAGCATGATCTCATTTCCTGTCTCCCCACCACCACAAACAAACACGTCAAAAGGCACAATTGTTCTGCTTCTGTGAGTATTGTTGGTAGAACTGCTGTTGTTTCTCAGTTGTTCACACAAAAACAAACTAGTATGCCCGTGCACGTAAACCCATGCGGCAGTCAGCTCTGGGTGCTGAGGGTGTCTGCAAGAGTTCGCTCCATACATTGTATTTCACGCACACACACACACACACATCCTCACAAACACACAGTGGCAGAGACATAGATGCTCACAACATAACCCGCCTGTGGAGTAGCGATAACTGAGGCTAAACAAAGGCTCTTTAATGTCAGTGTAAACCCTTGTCCTGAAGGGGGCTTTGTGTGTATGTAAGTGTGTGTGTCTGTTTGTCTGTCTTTCTCTGTTTGCACATGAACTGTGTTTGTATATAGACTGTATGCGTTTGTATTTATGTCTTTGTTAGGAAAACTGAGAGAACTCGGATAAAATGAGCCTGAAACAGAACTGAAGAAAAGAAGTCAGAGTGCGTTGACTCTTATTTCCTTTGCTTGTAAATAAGCAAAGGAAATAAGAGAGGAATTTATCTCTTGATAATAATCAACATAATTTTATTTAATTGTTCAAAGCCCGGTAAATTTTGATGAATTTTGATGTCACTGGTGTCTGCTCCAAAGGCTCCTATAGCGTGCAAAACTTTGGAAATCTAGCCAACAGCCATGGTGGTTTCCAGACATTAGATTTTTTTAAGACCTCAGTCTGAGGAACCAATGCAGTTGATCTAACTGCTGGAATACAAAAGATGAAAACTAGCTTTTTTTAGTTGGTGTGTAGGAGGCTAGATAGTTTAGCTAGAGCAAGTGAAGAGCGGATAGTGTATTTGGCAGTAAGGACATGGTATCCATCCTACTCCTCTGGCTGTACTGAGTGGAGTTCCTGGCAGACTCTGTGGCCCTGTACCCTTCTGATAACTCACCCGCTTGGCTGTCCGTTGTCTCTGCATTCCAGTGGCTTAAAATGGAGGTCGCCTTTTCTAACAGCATATCAGCATCCATGAGAAGAATGTCAAACCCCCAGTGCAGAGCAGAAAACCAGGGAGCACACTAGTTAAATCATTGAGCTTTATTCCATTACTGACATAATTAGGGTTTTATTTTTCACAGTAGAGTTGCACTTCAAATTGTAAGGTTTAATTATAATGAGACAGTGTTATTTCCTGGTACATCTCCAGTCAGTGGTGAAGTGATTGAAAAAGAAACATAGTCATTTAATGTGCACATTAAAATTTTCATTTAGTAATGTTCTTGACCGACCGCTTGCCCTGACAAACCTTATTTTCTGTGCCATGATATTGTGCACGTGTCTGCCATGTGTTTAAGCCCTGAGCCATAACGCTCACACACTTTAACCCTGAACGGCCTCTCAAATGGAGTTGTGTAGTTAGTTCATCCACATGCATTGCTGTGGCAAGGTTAGCCCTTCTTGCTTATAATAGCTTTCTAAGTGCTAGAAAAACAAGATGTTTGTCACTTCTCCCCTCTGTGCGTGGTATCGTCTTTGTACCCTTTTCTCTCTTCATTCCTTTCTGCTTTCCTCCATCTGGCCATGGCTCACTGTCAGGTGCAGTTGTCATCAACATATTCATGTCTACAGTGAACACCTCCTACAGTCAGAAGTAGAGTTGTATTATTAACCGTGAGAGCAGGACAGAGAATAAGATGTTCAATGCTCCATCTGCAGCTTTTCATTTTGTTTTTTAGCTAGCCTCTATCGCCGCTATCAGATATACTTTTTCCCATTCTCTTTTCTGTTTGATACTTGAAGCTTGCTGTCTAATTCATCTACTATACGTATTTAATATATTCATGGTGCGAAAGTCTGGTGGGATGTAGAGTGATGGAAGATTTTGTATCTTGTTAGGCCAACGAAAATGGTCACATGTCATAGCTTCACAGGAATCTACATATAAATATAAATTATTTTAACCTTGTGTGTATTCATTTTGTGTGCCAGACAACAGCAACTATTTTTCAAATATTACACTGCACTTGCTAACTGAGTAGGTTGTATAACAACACCCTGGACATTGTCACTGTAGATTCATTTTAATAGGTTAGAAGCAGAGTGTGTGTTTTTTACCACAGCATCACCATAATGCCCAGAGCTTGGGGTTCACCCTCGTCTGCAGCAGCGACTATGATGCAGACAGACAGCTCTCTCTTCCATGCTTCTCGAGGCTATGCATGTGTGTGTTTGTGTACGAGTCAGAAGCAGGCCACCATTCTTTGTTGGTGGCTGACCTCAGAGGACAGGTGTTCTTACATCCTTTAGTTAGTACATACACCCACGAATGTAGCCCTTGCACCAGTTTCCTTGATTAGAGTTAACCAGACAGTTGCCTTGTGACAGAGAAACACACGCTTAAAGCTTGTCTACCCACATGCTATGAACATCCGTAGGGACTTGAGCATCTCTCCAGCCGCAGGGTGTGTCTTTCCTGTCAGAGGTAGGCTAGGGATGCAGGCAAGCCCACTTACAGGGACAGGAAAAACAACAGCCTTGTGTTTTTGATTGTCCTCAGCGGTGTTTGTTTACATTGTTTAGGGGAGATTTGCCAACATCGCGTTAAATTTGTAATCCCTCTGTAATTAAATGTGACTTTTCTGATGGTCTTTTGGATTTTGCAGAGGCATTGTTGCGGTGAAGTGCATAAACAGATGTGACTGCGCTTAAGAATTTAATGCAGCTACGTCACAGCCCGTTGTAACGGCCCAAGAGATGATTAGTTGTGGTTGTGATTGTAAAGAAAGGCTTTGCGCTATGCCAATGAGCATTTGAATAGTCCAGGTTTGAGTAAAAAGATCCCATTTTGATTTTGTTTGAGATACTCTACCCATCATGCTCTCTGGCAGCCGCTGCACGCACTGCAGAAACATTGGTGGTTTGTGTACGTCTTTATGGGTCACAGCGCTCCTCCTTTCCTTCTGTTTTGTATGTTGACTGAAAATTGCGCTGAATTATTTGAACACATTTTTTTCCTTTATTCTGTTGGAAACCCGTTTCATGTGAAGAGGATTGCGTTGGTAAATACATTTCCTTTTGGTACAAAGCTCCAAAGCCACTCACCAGTGAAAGAGGTCTTGATGAGAAAATTGTGTCAATCACACTACCTCACCTCACACCTCATCTTCCCCCTCGAGACTCTCAAAACCCCTCCACCCCATTTTCCTGTTAATTCTTTTCCACCATCCTGCCCAGACTAATTCTCGGTAGTTAATATTCAATTTCTTCAGAGACAATTTTGACATCTAGGGCGTTTGATAAAGCAGGTGCAGGCCAACCCCCATGTGGTCTGGATTACGTTGTGACTGTGGCGAGAAAAAAAACAAAAAACACCCCATGTAGCTATTTAAGTGAAGTGTTAAATAAGTGAAAAAAGATATTGAGGACCTATCAAAGCTGGTGGGTGTCACCTTTTCTTTGTCCTAGAAAAGCAGAAAGTGAGATGTGCTTTTGGTGTGGTCACAGCAGAGGCCTGATATCCAACACAGTTGATGTCATGCTCTTTAGAAGCTCATGCGAAGTGAAATGTGCATGTGAGAGAATATTTTTGCACTGTTTATCAAGTGTGTCTCCATTGTGCTCTGATTTTATTGTGACATCCTGATGTAATGTAAATGTTTCAATCTTGTGCATATTGTATTCATGCATAGATTAATAAGTTTGTTTCTCTCTCTGTATCTGCAGTATAACTTTGTGGGGAGAATCCTTGGCCCCCGGGGACTCACAGCCAAACAGTTGGAGGCAGAGACGGGATGCAAAATCATGGTGCGGGGCAAGAGCTCTATGAGAGACAAGAAGAAGGTACGCTCATCAGTGTTGCATTTTTCCCTGTGTGTTTTTTGTATCGTTAACTGTTACATTGAGATTTCACTCATTCAAGTAAAACAAAAATGTCTAAATCATCTGTATCTGCTTTTATTTTCCAAAACTACTGTACACTTAAGCTCACTTCTTTCTTTCTCCACAATGATTCATCATTGTCTTAACATGTCACATAAAATTGTGAAATTTGCTGGGCTAGTGGTCATACAAAAACTTAACACTAGCTCTTTAAGAACATGAGGCAGACGCACGCTCAGTAGATGCCTGGTGGCTGCATTCTGACATCTGATAATGCTGTTTGCAAAACGCTGCGCAGTGGAAAGTATAGAAGGCAGTAGTAAAGCAGACGGCCAAGGCCATGGGCAGCCGCTATTTCTGGACCCGCTGAGCTGAGGTTGGAGACATAAAAGGCTAATGTTTTGCACCTTTATCTTGAAATTGAAGGGGAGAACTTACTCAAAAACTTTTTTGCATTATTTCACCTGCAAATTAGACTCTTAAAGATAACATTTTTAGAATGCACTATGGTTTGACCTTCACCAGCCACATGACCACATTTGAAACTTTAGACTGTCTGTGACAAAATGATGTTGACGAAATCAGACCATGTTGGGTAATTCCGTTGCACTGCTGTCAGGTCAACCTGTGGCCGGGTATCGTTGTGTGGTTTTTGAGTTTTGACAGACCATATTCAGCTGTGGCAAATGACTGAAGAATTAAAATCCAAATTTTTACATTTATTACAACATTACCTTATGGGCATTCCCCACTGGGAGGGTTCAAGTGTGTCAGATTAGATTTAGTGATCTACTTTGAAGTTACTGTGAGGAGAAACTGAGTGATATAGTGTGATAAAGTGTGATATATTAAACATCTGTGCATATTTTGCCCAAGGGCCTTAGACCCTCCTGCAATTGCTGCTTTTACCAATTTTTCAGTTTATTTATTTTTTCTGTCACTGAGTGACAACTTTTGGAGATTAATCTTTTTTTTTAATCTCCCTTTTCTTTTTGTTTGCACCCCTTAGTTGCTCAGACTTGCCAGACAGTGGTGCTATATTACAGTGCATTTACATAATTTACTGTATTTCTTTGTTTTTTGATTTGGCAGTCACCTGTAGCCAAACAGAAAAAATACACATAGACTTACACAGATTTTCAGCTGAGTCATAATCTTAGAAACTCCAATATGCTGCAGGGCCAACTTGTTCGTCCCTCTCTCTTTTTTTATGGTTCCTACATTCGTATTTTAATTTCTAGCTCTTCTTCTCATTTCCCTTGGAGTGTGTTCATTATTGCAAAACAAGATGAAGACACTCTGATACGGTTCTTTCTTTGGAATTAGATCCAGAAGTAGTTAAATGGGAGTGAGTACGATCATGCATGTACAAACCCACGCACACACTTTAGAAGTTCGTCTTAGCTCATTACATGAATCTATGATTACCTTCTTAATCTCTCACTATCTTAAAACTAAATGACGTGTGCTGGTTTGTTTTTCTGTGTGGTGCTGCGACGGGACTTGTGAAAGGCCCTGCGCAATTACTATGCTAACTAAAGCCCAATATAGTTAAACATTTACACAAAAATACAGACAAGCAGGATAATTTCTTTATGCTGTGTTTTGATATCTGATGAAGTGAGGGAATAATCCAGTATTCAGAGTGTTTCTTTGATAATCCTGGTTTTTGCTCCTTCCGTGGTCATGTATACATAGAAGGTAGGAAGTTAATGGCGGGGATTTTAAAGGTGGAATTTTTTTCTTTTCACACATCCGGATCATTACATTGCCATTTTTTGGAAATGGCCTCCGTTGAAATTACATTTCTTTCCTAATGCTCTTTCTTCCCTTTAGTTTAGTATGATGATGTAGATATTTACAGTAAGGTTGAGTTAAGCTGGGGAAAGCAGCGAATGCTGTGCCAATTTTTACATCCATAAATCACAACAATCACTATGAGGTTTACTCTCTGGACCCCGAAAGCTTTTGGATGGCCTGAGCGTGTCATAGCCACAAACAAAGCCACGGTAATAGCCTCCAGTCTCTGCATCCTCAACCTCAGTATTTTCAGCTTGATGCCCCGTGGCAGCAAAGGATGCCACGGCAGCAGCTTAGCCAGTGTGTTTATTCAGGATCCATTAGTGGCAGCATTTTTATGCTCTCAATAATTCAGCTGGTTACTCCCTCTTGGGCCGCACTGCCTGCCGGGGAGCCGGCTCACTGGAGCTACGCTGTGGGAGAGAGTCGAGGACAGACTGAGAGATAAAATGAAGAACAATGGTGAGGGAAGAAAAGCAGATCAAGTCGAACATAAGGAGGGAAGAAGCAGGTGAAGAGAAAAATATAGGATACCCTTGTAGAAGAAACCAAATGCTTTTATAATTAAGGATATCCAAATTACTTCTTTCTCTCTCAATCTGTGTTGGATTGTTTCAGTCCTAAGCATCTATTGATGCCAGAGTTGAATTTATTTAGCTCTATTTGTTTTTTCCTACATCTTGTACTGAAGAACCTTGCATGAAGTTGCTTTGCATTACAGATTTACCTTGATTCCCTTGTTTCCTATAATTTTCCATGTGCAAATTGTTTTGACTGCTGTCATTTAATTATTCCCACAAGTGCTGTTTTAGTCTGTTGTCACTGAAAAATGTCCTGATATAGTGTTCCTTTTCATATTAGTCTCAGCTTGATGCTTGTCATGAACAGAAAATGTTTTTCCTAAAGACTGCTGTAGTTGCTTGTAAAAGATCGGGTATATTTTCACTTTATCAAAAATAAAATAACAGTGATTATGTGACCTAAAATGATGTAAAGTCTTTGTAATCATGTCATAGGAAGTGTAGTTGTTTAAATACTAACAAACTGATGTTCAAATGATGAGATAGGTGGACAGGAAATCGCAGAAAACATATTTATTATTTATTTATTGATATAGTTGCTCACAATATTAAAATGGTGGAATCACTAAACCTGTCTTTGCATGTATGTGGGTGAAACCTGAAATTCAGCTGACATAGGTGGATTTAGTGGAGACCAATGCAGGACTCACCTGTCTGTAGACTGCACTTTATACTTGGATCAAACAAGACTAAAATGTTTGAGAGGTTGACTAAGTTTAAGCATATACTTGTAATTTCTCTAGTTTTGCCCGTTCGGTATCCTTTTTTTCTGACACATTTGTTGAGATCACACACTAACTTCCATA
Source organism: Amphiprion ocellaris (assembly GCF_022539595.1). NCBI lineage: Eukaryota > Metazoa > Chordata > Actinopteri > Pomacentridae > Amphiprion > Amphiprion ocellaris. The sequence goes on from NC_072785.1 coordinate 12,065,238, forward strand.
AATATTGTCCTGATGGTCTAAAAGAACTCAAGAAGTCGTATTCCAGTTAAACTTTAATCTCACGTATCAGCTTTGGTCTCTTGGTTTTTCACTCCTACACTCACGCTTAATGCAAAACAACATAGCGAACAACTGCAATTAAATTACAGATACGTTATATCGACCGTTGCATAGGTAGAATAGGTATTTCCTATCCCTTTTGCAAAAGCAATTCCCTAATTCTATTTTGGCTCCCGCACAGTGAGATTAGGGTTAGGTCTATAGACAGCTATTTTATTTAGAGCCACACTTAATGCAATTTCAGACTTGCACTTTTGAGAAATGCTCTCTGTCAAATGAATTGATTGTCCTGATACATAATAGCTAAAACTGTGGCATCAGCAATGGTCACTGGCAGAACAGAATATGCCTCCGGTTCGAGCCACCAATTTCTGCCAGCCAATAGACAGTGTCACAGCACGTCTCCCGTATTTTATTGCTTAAGAACTAATGTGTGACATTGGCTTTCAGTATGCTGTATTTGATTAGACCGTTGGCACTGCAACAAGCTCTCTTATTTTGTTCAAATTTTATGCTGACTTTTTTATTCCTAATCTCTTGTCCCAGTGCAACTGGAGCGCTTGTTTCTTCTTTATTAAGACTCCAGAGTCCAGGTATAACAATGTTCAAGTATTAGTTTTGGTGCAGTGAATTATATAATGCTGGTAAAAGGCTGCTGTATCTTTTATCCACACAGCTTGCATTTTATTTTGTTTTGCAGTTTGTGAAAAGAAATCTGACCGAATCAACAGAGCTTACGAGAGTCATCAAGCATAAAGTTGAGCTTTATTTACATGTCAGCAGCATAACCTTCAGTGAATGTTTTGGTATTTAACTTGTTTCATTTTAGATCGTAAGTCAAAGTCAGTTTAGTTTATTTATATTTAACATTTAATGCCGGTTTTCTCTGTCAGTGCTGATCCACCTGCTTCTACAGCCCCATTTGCCCCTTCTTGTCCTTCCATGTCCCTGCAGCTCTCTACTGCACCTGTTTGGTCTGCTGGCATGGAGCCTCACTTGCGTTGACCTTACTTGGGAACCGAAGGGACAGAGTTCAAGAGGCATAGTTGAAACAGTGTGGATAGTTTTGTTTATGACTGTTAAAGTGCAATATTGCCAGGACAAAATTATAGCACCACATAGTCAAAAATCCAGACGAGGCAGCAGTGTGTTATATTAAGTAGGACTGACCTCCAGCCACTGAACCAAGGATTGTAAGCTTTGTGTCTGCAGTTGTGCACCCTGTTACGTGTCCTTGAGCAATGAAACAAATCCTCTCCAGGTTCAGGGGTGTACTGACTCTACAGTGTGAACACAATCCGATCAAAGAAATACTGAAAACCTCAACTGATTGTTGACTTTTTTATTCATTTGTTTATTTATTTAATATTCTTACTATAAGCCCAAAAAGGCAATGTGACAGTGAAAAATGCAGTGGTGTATTTCTGTAACCTTTTTTTCCCCATGTAATGCCAGTCATGCTGTGAGAATTGAGTCCTTAAAGTTTATTGGGCTCTAGCAAGGGAGTGTGAAATACAGCAGGCAAACAGGTGCTGTGCAAATGATGGAAGTCATGCAACCTTTCTGACGAGCAGTCTTTCCCTCTGATCCTATTCTTAGATGTTTCAAGACGCAGTGTCCGTGCTATTTATTCAGGCTACATGTTTTGCCAAAACCCATTACCCCTGGTATGTGGTTATTGCCATGGCATTTGATGTTGGCCTGCATGGACATTGTCTTCAAAGGCCTTCCCAGTATTCCTGAGGACTCTCGCCTTACCTCCCCTCTCTTTTCTCACCCTCCCAACCTCCCTCCCCCTCCAGCCTTCCTACTGTTTGTCATGCTGTCACTTTCTCTCCGAGGGCACACAGTGACCTTGTTCACAGGCAGTCATGCTGGTGTATGGGGTGTGTGCGCATAGATGCGTGTCGGTGTGTGCATGCGTATGTGCACTTTTTCCAGATCTGTTTGCGTACAGTGCTTAACAAATCTGAATATGCGCTGTCGTACACGCACTACACTCACACATGCACACAGGCACATGATTGACTAATCCTTTTGGAATCACCTTAAGCAACAATCTGTCAATATATGTACATTTGCGTATCTACCATGTGCTTTGACGCTCTGCCCTGCGTGCAGAGGCAGCGTTTGTGGCCCGTCTGTCTTGTCCCCTCCAGAAAATGCTGAGTCACCCACCAATCCCCATGTGCCCAAATAGGCCATAAGCAAACAGCAATGGTGAAAGAATGACCTGACTGCTGAAACTAAGCCCCACCAACCACGTGTGGAAAAGGGGAAAACGAGAGTAGAATATTGAACTTTCTTCCGTCTGTGTGTGTGTGTGTGTGTGTGTGTGAGAGAGAGTCTGTGTGTTGTAAAGAGCAATGCCATGGCAACAGTTCTCTGTGGAGTAGAAAGCAGGTGGGTGGCACTCAGCTCAAGCTTTAAGCTTTGTGTGTGTGTGTCTGTACGTGCTCCCTCTCACTTTGTGGTGCTCGCTGAGTGTATTGAAATCATGTCAGGTGGACCTCCTGCAGCGCACCGCAATGCATTGTTAGCAATTAGACACCCTCACAGTAGCTCAAAACTCAGAAATGAGCAGTGATCTGAAGTTGAGGTGTTTTGTATGGGCGAGAGTAAATGACACTGTATTCATCAACAATCTGTGCAAAGCTGCTCCAATATCAGGTCAAATCAGGAGGGGATGCAGTTAACCACATAAGACTCTGATCTGCTTTGTAAAAAGAAATCACAATTTTGAAATATTTTTGAATGGAAGTCATTTTCATGGTCCTGCATTGTCTTCAATGAATTAAACACTAACATTTGAACATTATAGTCCTGTTTTGATGTTTTAACGTGGTGTCACACATCAGAGAATCTGAGGTTGTGCCTTTTTCAGACAACCTAAACCTCAACTCCTCACCTCAAGGGGAAGTAGTCAGCTTTCAAACCGCTGGCTTTCATGGTTGTACAGTGACATGCGATACAACCTCAAAAGCTTTTTAGGGCGCTCTCAGTGTCTGCTCACTGCATTTACTGTCAGCGGGGCAACAAGAAGAGAGACAAAAGTAGCTATTCTAAATTGAGGAGCGCGTTTTTAAAAATATATTCCAAATGTAAGGCTATTCTGTGTTTGTCTCTACATATCCCATTTTTACCTTTTCACACATGCGTTAACTGTGACTTCTTGTGGAGGCAATTGAAAACATAAAGCGTTTTCATACCTCAGCCTTCCCGGTTTTCCTTAAACGGCTTCCTATTAAACTGTGTTGAGACGCTACCGAGCAGTGATGGTTGGTTTTGAATGCAATCCATTTTGCCTTTAAGGTATTGCTAGTACTATAGTTTGGGAACCTGTGAGTGCTTTGGTGCTGCCTTTTATAAGAAGAAAAACCCCCTCAGAGAGAGCTATTGCTGCCCAGACAGTATTGTCTGCAGAAGCATGTCAGAGACAGAGGCTCTTGTGCACCTTCACACATAGTCCCACAGCACTTTGAACTGTATTCATGTGTCATAATTCCATTCCTACTAGTGAAGCTGGTATGGTTTAAAAATCTGGATCCATCTCTCTCTGATCCCTGCATCCATCCATCTTTCACTGATATTAATTGCTGCAGGGCTAACTGTCATCTTTGCCTCTGTGAAGCGGGAGATCTATTAAAGAAGGGTGTCCTTTCAAAGTTAAAGCTAAACAGCTGACTAAAGCGCCAATCCTGTCATCCTGCTTCACTTCACGGGTCCCCATCGTCCTCTGTGTATGCCTGCCTCTCGCCTCCGTTTTCTCTGATATGCCGTGTTACTGCACCGGTGCTCAAACACAGCCACACTGTCACATTCACTCACCTTCTCTCTTGCTCTTCCTATTTTTCTGTCCAGGAGGAGCAGAACAGAGGGAAGCCAAACTGGGAGCACCTAAATGAAGACCTTCATGTCCTTATCACAGTGGAAGACACACAGGCCAGAGCTGAGATCAAGATGAGAAGAGCGGTGGAGGAGGTCAAGAAGCTCCTTGTACCCGCTGTGAGTACACACTATACACAACCTTATATATACACATTATGCATACAATAGTGGCAACTTATGGCTTGATAAGATATTTAATGTTCTCCATCATTTAAATTTCCCAGTAAGATTAAGGGCATGGTTTGGGTCAGATTTAGTAGTGCTATGAGGGACCTGTCCATGCTCAACCATCTTAGTCAAAACACCCGGATGATGGGGCTCCATATGGCGTACCACCACTACCCCACTGTTAGCATCCTGTTTACTTCCATATATAGACCAGGGGAACAGGTTGGCTCTACCTCCAGTGGAGTGGAAAGACATAGCTAGCTGTACACACCTCCTGTGACTGCCACATTTCATCTCCGCTTCCCCTCTGCCAAGACTTCCTCATGCACTGTGCCACTAGTAATGGGTGCTGGTAGTTTTTGGCACACAGAGTGTATTTTTGCTTTTAACTGCGGTGAACAGGTGGGCAGGGCAGCTGACGGCCCAAGTTTGCCACCAGGTGGCAATGCAGAGGGCTTGGTGGTCTCCGGAAATAGGGCCAGCCAGTGCCAGGCATTCAAGGTTAAACAAGGTATGCAGCATCACTTGAAATGTAACCCTGTTAAGCTGCTTTCCTTCAGGCACGTCCTGTTCATGCAAAATTATTCCTACACATGTGCTTCAGATTTAGATTTTTTTCACAGTGGGAGAAACAAATGCAACAAGGATGATGTTTGGCCCAGATATAACTGTATTACAATTTATGAGCTTGTGTTTTCTTAGTAACAGAATCATGTTGCCTTCAGCAACCACTGGGAGACTGACACCCCATGAAAGGCGACCGCCTTAAACTATAAATAAACCCTCAAAGAATTGAGGATGGCAGTACGACTTAAGAGCGAAATTGTGGAATGATAGCAAATCTATATGCACACTATTTAAGAATTGAATCTTAATGGTAATTTCCACCTCTCTATCTCTCCTTTTTTTTTCTGTGCTGCTGCATACTATACAAAGGCAGGGCCAATAGAGATTCCAAATGGACAGAGAGACACTCACATCTAAAAACAGACTTTTAGGTCACAGTTTACTTGGGTTGATGACAATGATGCTTATTCGTAACAAGCAACACAATTTGCTAATAAGGGATATGGAAAAAACATCTGTTGAACAAGCAGAACACAGTTTGCTTGTAAAAATGCAGGGTCTTACAAGGTCATCACAAAGTCTCCTCTCTCTGAGTAGATTTTAAATTTCACATAGCAATTCTAAGGTAAAGGCTCATGGCTTTTTTTTTTGTTCACACTGTAGTATTTGTATGATTAATATTATTGGTTATTGGATTAGTATCTGCCAGGTAATTATCATTCATCATTATAGGCCCTAAAATTCCCCATCAGCGTATCTGTGCATGGAAATGTAGGCTAAATTCATTATGCCTGTATTTAAGACCTTGAACTGCAACTTTTATACTCAAGGCATTTGAACTGCACGGGACGCAGAAGTTGTCATTGTGCGTCTCCCATCTAGTATGATATTTCTACCATGTCTGTCTCGGAGAGGCCTTAGCCAGTTGTGACAGCGTGGAAAGCACTTTAATTCATGTCCAGAAATATATGGGTACTCTCACAAAGTTGCGGGAGAAACCATATGTGGAAGTGACGATGTTCAAAACAGGCCTGCAGAATGAGTCACTTTTAGCACGTGTCGACACATACACAACAAAACCCCTTTTAAGTCAATGATAGCTCTCGGCAGCTAAGACTCATCTGAATGGAGTGCCACAAAAATAGCTTCCTCAAGTACATTAAAGATGGTTTGGTGATTCAGTACCTGAACCACTGAGTGGATTAAAAAGACACTCTTTTATTTCTGAAACACAAGAAAGCAGCTTTTAGCTCTTTTGAGACTCTAATGAAATCTTGCTCATAAGGTTTCACTCTACCTTTAATTCAAATAGGCGTTTTATAGAGCTAATTAATGACCAAGTGCAGTCCACTGAAGGGCATTTTTCCTTCAGGGAAGTTATCTTTGTTGAAATGAACATATTGAAAAGATCCTTCCATTAGATAGACATTGCGTGCTTTGTGTTTTTCTGAGCATATCAAATTTACATATAAATGCTCTGATTCTTTAGGAATAGTATGTTCTGTCTTGTGTTATAATAAATATTGAACACACGTCTCCTTAGTTCATATATTCCAAATGTTCAAGATTATAGCTGCAACGTATATTTTCAGCTAATGATTGCCTTTTATTGTATTTTGTAAAGTGTTTTGTATTGATAAGAGAAATAAAAAGCAAGTTTGAGTCTCTGTTATAGATCTAATCTATCTTGCTTACATGAGGAGTATGACCATCACCACGATGGCCTCTCACTCAGCTATAGTAGGATGAATTGAATTGTTATTTAAAGTGATGATTAGTTTCAGTATGACGAAATAAATGCCTAGTCCTCCTCAGTGTTGGGTTGGTACATTATTTGTCCATGAACCCTTCATACACTGTACTTTTTTCGTGCCATTGCGTGCATCTGCATGCACACGTGTCATGAGTGGATGTGAGACTAGCTGGCTGTAACGCCCTTTATCATGCTAAACTAAATTGGATTAAAGTATGGACGTGCTGAGTACGCACTGTTCTAATGAAGGGCATCTTCTACACATTTGGCAGCGTAAAATTGCCTTTATTACATTGCACAGGAAGCAAAATGAGGTCATGCTTTTTATTCCCTTTCAAGGAAAAGGCTTTGTTTGTCACTGAAGAGGGCCCAGCTGCAGGAATGAAGCAAAGATGGTGGATAGGGCGATAGCCCAAAGTTTGTTTTGTCTGCCAATCTGGTCCTAAATTGAAGGTGAAGGCTTTATAATGATAGTTTTGCCTTTTAAATATTATCACAATTGACTCACTTGGGATTAGAAGCCAGGATGTCTGCGGTAAAAAAAAACGTATACTTAACCAGTTAAGCTGAACTCACATAGTCAGATTTATAGTGTTTATTTATGGGCTGAATATTATTTGTAGAACATTTTTAAGAAGTTTACATTTCATTCATTCATTCAATCATTGTATTAAAAGTTGTAATTTGCTTTGAAGATTTGTTGAAAGGCACTAACTTAACTGTAGTAACTGCATTTTGCAATAGCATTTTGCACTTTTTGACATTTTGCTGAAATTTGCGACAAATTACGTGTAACTTCAAAATTATTCCAAGACATATGAGAGCATGTATGCTGTAAATGCATTTTGTCTGTGTCAGTCAGCCAGCCAAGCAGGCGCTGATTATCGTTCAGCCCTGTCAGTGCTCCTTACACAGGTATTGCTGGAGAGCTGAAGAACAGTGTTGATGGGAAGCGTTATAGGTATACACTTGTTCCTCTTTGCCCCCGGAATCACTCTTTTGCTCCCTAGTCCTGTGAACTCTTCAACTCTACATGAACTAGGAACAGGGAAACATCGGCGAGATGAGAGAGGCACAGGGAATGAGAGAGAGATGGGTAGGAGAGCTTGATTGAGCTACTCTTTCAAGTCTGGATTTACTCCACTGATCCTGCCCTAGTACACGCACCAGCACGCACGCACACACACACACGCACACACACACACACACACACACACACACACACACATATACACACATATACACACATACACACCGACTAAAATGCTCCACTCATCCCTTGAGTCCTTCGTTAAGGCCCTCAAGCGGAGCCAGCAGCAGAGCCCCACTGCACTTTAGGTAACCTCCACTCTGATACTTGCTGAACTGTAGGTGTAAACCTTGAATGGCCCATTCCACTTCCCCTTCCTGTCCCTAGAAGGACTGCAGAGCAGTAATGATTGGCCAGTAGCCTGGCATTGTCCTGTGATTGACAGAAGACCATGGCCAATTGTGGGAGGCAGAAAACCTGACTTGTGTATATGCCAAGGTTATGAACACGATGTTAGTCACAAATGAGAATCAACTCCCAGCTGACTTGCATAAACAGACACCCGCTTAAGTCCAAATCCCTCTGAATTATCTCCATATGTTATTAATGATCTTCTGCTGAGTTGTACTCCCCAAGTCAAACACAGCTTGGGTAGCAAACACAGAAATTCCTCTAATAAGTCTTGGCTGTGCAACTGTATGCATAATGGGTGCCACATATCTACATGAATTTGGATCAAACTGGCCTTTAGCTGTAGAGCAGTTTCTATATAATGCTCATTAAAATGGCAAACGTGACTTCTATATGAGCTAAAACATTTTAGCATTTGTGCTTTTGACAGCACATCTTTTTAATTAGTTTAATGTAGGTATTTTTTGTCTTTGACAAAATAGAGAAAATGCCTGTTGTGATGTTGCTGATCAGGATGTGGCCACAATGTTTCACTAAAAGCCAGGAGTTGTCCTCAAATGATGTAAAACAGATTTGCTTTTTAATTAGCAAAAACATTATTTGTCAAAAGATACTTAAAAAACAAAAAGTGAGGGTATGATGGAGGAAGAACTAGTGTTATCCAGAGAAATAAATTGAATATATGTTGCCGTTCTTTATTTCTTTGAAAATTTTTGAGGCCTGATAAGAACTCGACAAGCTGTCTTCCTACAGTGGTTAAAGGTAGAATCAGCAATTCTAATCCAATATACTTTATGTCAAATTCAGCAAAATATTTGCATGGTCTGCTAGCTTCCATTCTGTGTGTGCTCTGAAAAAAATCTGCCATTTATTCACAGCTCTAGCTCTGTGAATTTGAAGCCAACACAGTGGCTTGGATGGATCCAGCCAACACTATTTCAGTGTGTTCTGTGCACGTTTGTGCTTCTGCACGTTCATGCTCATCAAGCCAAGTAATGTGGTCTCGTCTTCCTTCACTATTCACCAAACTTTCTTGTGTGCTGACATCACAGTGCTGCTGGCAAACAGACTTTAGGTTCATTACCGCCACCTTCCGGGCTGGAGTGTGTGCATCAGTGTTACCGATGTGCCAGAAATTAGGGAGCAGAGAAAGGTGCGATTAAATGTGTTATTTTTTTAACGCATTATTTTTTTTCTGTAATAATCGAAATCAATGCGTTAAAGTGGTTCCACATTTTGATTATCATTCTCCTTGATTACAAATAATCATTATTGGGATCGGCTCTAAAACAAGCACATACTGATCTCTCCAAGGTGTACATATTTTAATGTTCAACCTGTACATCTATTTTATGTGTCTTATTTGTATATGTATGCACACATGTTCATTTAAGTATATGTAATTGATAGGTGTATGCAGTGGGTAGTTTTATGAAACTATTCTTCATGTCATAGTACTACTTCAAGGACTGAAAAGAAAAATATAGGCAGACAATTGGACAAGGCCATCTGCGATCACACAAAGGCCTTGTCCTTGGGTAACCCTGAGTACATTTGCCTGAAGACACAAATGTTAAGAACGTCTTTGTGGCGACAGGAGTTCTTTGATTTTTGTAGAGTGGGCAGTAAAAGCATTTTCGGTTACAGGATTAAACACTTTTGCTTGTTTTTTTTTTTTTAAAGCATTTGTGTGTTAAGTAGTAATTCTAGTGTTAGAGAATTGTTGGGGTGCTGTGTATTTGACCTCTGTATCAATTTCAGTTATGATGTTGCTGATCTCCAAAGTTAAGTCTAAAAATCTGTTGCATTTACAGTAAAAATCCAAAGCAGGCAAAATCCTTAAATGTAAATATGTTACCCTGGAAACAAGCCCCTTCTATAGCATCTCATGCTTTCTGAGAGGCCAAATGTATGGCTCTGTAGTGATAAGTCATCTACCTTCAGAATTTATACTCTTGTGAGAAGTCTGCGGTTTTATTGTTTTATGATTTATTTTTCCCCAGGTATTTTTATTTATTTATTTTTTTTTAGATTGCAAGGTGTGGTAGATAGTGATATTGAGATCCTGCCAACCAGCTCTACTTCTAATGCAGTGCGGTGACAGCAGGCACTCATGGAAAGAAACATACAGGACATTAAAAGAGGTAGCTGGGTAGTTTCTGAATCTTTAAAACACACGCACACACACACGCACACACCATCCACAAAGGTTAGGTTTTGAAAGGAGAACAGGACACAGAGAAAGAAACAGCTAGTTGGTGCAGGGGCACTTTGGCCCTGAAGAGCCAAGTACATGTCTCCCTGAATGAAACTGTCATTGCAGAGAACAAAGTGAGCATGGTAGCAGCCTGAGCAGACTGTGGCCTCGAGCGCTACTCTCCATTTGTGGGATGGTGGGAACCCAGTCCTGTCTCCTGACTCCAGCTGCTGCTCCCTCTTGTGCTCCATCTCCCTCATTTTCCCATCGTTTTATCGCCCTTTTCAGAAGCTCTATTTGTAACATTTTGTCACCTGTATATTTATTGTACATAAGAGAAATTTGAAGATTATTTTATCATTCTGCTTTTTTGGACATTGGTCTCATTGTAGTCCTTGTATGCTGAGACTAAGTTTCTGTTTTTGGCACACTTGTATCCCCCCTTTTTTCTTGTTCCTGTCTCTTGCTCTCCTCAGTCTTCTGTCTCTCCTCTCTCTTTCTCTTTTCTTTCCTCTGTTATGGACCACCTTTGAGAAAGAACATACAGTAGATTGTGTTTTTCTGAAAGGCAGACAGATGGACCTTAATGGATGCCAAGCTTGGCTATCTGTGGGGTGTTGTGTCTGTACTCACCAGTATGCATCCGGCTTGGCAGAGTGTACAATGGCAGCACCATCAGAACCACTCAGTCTGGAAAGGCACAGGCAGAGAGAAAAGATGATGCAGAACTAGCAGAGCTAGATTTAAACAGTGGAAGTCTGTTCTAGGCAGCAGTGTACTGACTTTGCAATCAATAAACACCTCTTTCTGTTTTTCTGTTTCTAGTTCTCCCCTCTCTCTCTGTCAGCAGTGTATGACAAATGAGTACAAAATGCCATCTGGCTGCATCCATCCATGTGTGCCTCTCCAATTAATGATGTTTATTCTCTTTTAGGCCTACCTATCACTACCATTCTCTTCTTATTTACTCTTAATCTACTTCCCCTCTGCACATCTTTAGTCAGGCATGATACCGAGCTATATCCACGAGCAGAAGCTCATATTTGTTATTGAATCTGTGTGATTGTCTTGGAGGATGCACACCCTTAACTGTGCTCAATAATCATGACTTTTGTGTTTCTAAAGATACTGCTCCGTGTTAGGTGGTCTGTGATTATCTCAAAACTTTATGTTCATACTCTTTGGGAGATTGTGCATCTTTGGTTCCTGGAAGAGAAGAAGTTCAGGTGGGATGAAACTAATATGCATCTTTCTGTCATCGCTGGAATTTTTAGGTTGCCCCCTTACCATCATGTAAGCTGTGATCATCGAAGGAGATGGTAGACTCACACATCATATTCCACAATAACATCCTTTGTAATTCCATGCAGTGTTTGTCTGCATGTAAATGTGATAAATGACAAAAATAGCTAATATCACTCAATGCCAGCCAGCTCAACTAGGCTCACAGACCTTGCAGGCAAGTTGTAGGTAGATTTTGTCAGCTTGGCAGCCCCTCTGTCCCTGTAGGCTGTTACTACCTTCATCAGGCTAATGAAGGAGTTGGATTGGATCATATTAACCTCCTGATCTCAACCTCCCAGGACACCATAGTTACAACAGGCTGGACTGCACTGTTCGCTGCTCCCATTATATATGCGTGTGTGTGAGAGAATGGTGAGCCCATCCCACCTGCACGTAGACACCACATCTCCCACATGAATGTTAATCATCTTTTTAATTGGCTTCCTTGACTCGATGACCTCTACTTGAGACGGTAAGGCTGCATCACGCCCCTCCTTCAGTGCTGTTATGCTGTTTTTTTGCTTGGCCCAAGTCTGTGTGTGTGTGCATGTCTAGTCTTTTCAGCATGTGACCTTTGACTTTCAGCTATCCTCTTGTCCTCCGCTTTCATCATTATCCATCTTTAGTCCTCACACCCATTTATCCAGTTATATGCCCCAGCTAGTACTTTTGAGACAGATACTTCACAGACCGATATTGGAATTATCCACTTAAATCGCTTTACTAAAAATTAGCAGATGTGGCTTTCCTGAAATTTGTGTCAATAATGATCACTTCTGTTCCTCATTTGATAGGTTAATGTGTGAGAAGTGACGAAGATCAGCCATGTCAGGTGAAACAGCTTTTACTCAAGCAATGCATACTGACATTTTTAAATCCCCTCATAACCACCTTTTCTTTTAGCTTTATGGTTTACATAAATACCTGACAAGTTTAGGTCCAATGACCCAACTTTAACTGCACTCCAGACAGCAAACAACAATAAATGCATCATTTTCATGGCCTAATGTTGGCTTTTACTTGAAACACCTGAAAGCAGGCTCAGATAAGACCTTCACTAGCAGCCCAGAACACCAGTGCTGGGTAGAAAATAAATGGCCACACACACAACCAGTCACATCATACATACCTATGATCCACACATGAATCTGGAATTTTTTACCGAAGCCTTACCACTGTGCCTTTCTGAGGGGAAGGGATGAAAAGAGAGGGTTTTTTTTTTGTATCTATTAGCACAGAAATGTGTAGGAGAATAGAAACCATTATGCTACGTTCCTCTGTCAATCACAGTGAATAGCCAGGCTTGTGCCTGTTTTGCATACTTTTTAATTTTCTTTTTTACCACCAAGAATGTTTTGAGTTTCCACCCTTAATTGTGGCGGTCTTACTAATATAAAGGAAAAAGACGAGTTTTGCAACAGTGGCATTGTTGTGTTCCCAGTTGTGCATTTACAGCACCCAGTAAATTTGACACTTATTCTGTTTTAATACTTCTTTTTCTGTATTTCGAGCCATCTTTCCCCACCCTGTTTTTTCTCCATTTGTCTTTTTTTTGCGTATTTTCCGTCTTGATGTCTGCCTCTTTCTCTCTTTGAATGACTGACAGGACAAACCATTTACTACTCTCTTCTTTTACTGTATCTGCATTGGCCTGAAGGCTGCCTCATCCTTTTAACAGAACATAGGTTACAAACAACAGAAAAAGCCTAAGATGTCTGTCTCTGCCATGGCAATCATACACAAAAGCTTCACAGAAAATTATATTGTACATTACGAAATTGCATGAACAGTACACACGTTTGATTCTGTGTAAAATGTATTTCTCAAAAATAAACTTTTGTTACCTGTTTGAAAAGAACTTCAATTCTCAGCTCCCATATGCTTTCCAGTCTAAGCTTTTTGTTGCTCTACTATCTGCAATAACTAGTGAAGTTCTGTCTTGTGTGCCATGTCCCTCCTGTCAGCTCAGACCTGACAGGAGGGACTTGGTCTGGTCTTGCCCCAGAGCGTTCCTTCCCTGCCGTCCCTCCCCTCCACATCTCCATCTGCCCATTGCTCTTCATCTCCAGCTCTTTGGCTCTCCTGGGGGGCAGACAGGTGGCTGTGACCCTAAAGAAACAGTAATCCCGTAGGGAACAACCTGCCTAATCCTGGCCATCTCTCCTGGACGTGTCCTCCTCCTCTTTAATTTACTGGCCCTGCAACAGAACGGCAGACAGGCTTTTTTTTCAGTTGAAAATTACACAAAAAAATAACACACATGGAAAGACAATTTACAGCAGATGTGATAAGACAAAGCTGCAGGCCATTCAAATAAAGGCAAATTAATATCAGATAACTTAGAACAGTTTAAATGATTGCAGCATATTGGTGTTCATCAGAGTAATTGTGTTTAATCTTGGATGTTTTCAGACCTGTAGTGCTATCACTGACATAAATAATAGAGAATATGAACACAACAGACCACAGTTTTAACTAGAGATGTACAGATATGGCATTTCAGGGCAGATACCGATAAACAATAATTAGCTGCTTTTTAGGGCCAATTTTAATGTGAAACTAGTATAATAACCACTAATATAAATCTTCCAAATGCAGAAACATAGGGCTATAATTGTATATGGATTTGTAACAAACATCTTCAGAATTTTTTGCTTTTTTTTGGGAGGAAATAGTTTTTGATTTATTAATTTAGTAAATTCTACTTTTTCATTTGTAAGTTGCAACCAGTTGCAGCAGTGGTGACATACTTTTTTAACAAAACACCACAGTAGTAAACCAGTGTTTAAGAAAAACAAAATTAAAAACTGAAAAAGAATCAGGTTATTGTTATGGATTTCTTCTTTTTGCTGTACCAAATTGTCTCCTAGCATTGACCCATGACTTCATAACCAGGGTATGTAGCAAACCACAATTTTTCAGTGCCATTACACCCATAAAAAAGATGAAAAAAATATTTTGTCTGATAAATGTGTTTCTCCAGCACTTCACTGTTTTCTGTTAAAATGAATGTATAGGCTTCAAAGCACATTGGAATAACTTTGCATAGACATTAATGGTTATATAAAGCTGCTGAAATGCACAGTTTTGAAAAGGTTGCAGCCTTTAACATTTTACCGGCTAACAGCTCTGTGTCCTCATCCTGTCCTCCTCCCTTTTCCTCTCAGATGTACAGAGGCTCACTGCTGGCAAAGAGCAGACTGGGCTGGTTGGTATCAGCATCAAAGTCTACACGAAACAAAATAAATTTTATTTTAGGTATTTAAAGTTACATTGTGACAGCTATGCGTGTGCTAAATCCACTTTTGTGTAAACAGACAACAACACCAGAGATTACAGGACAGAGGAGGCACGCAAGTATCATCACTCAGAGATGGCTTTGATTGTATTGACTCCACAGCAGATCATGGATGTCTGAACATCTGGACATCATTATTATCTGAGATTCCATTATCAGACAATAACAATAGTTTAATTTTCTTATCTAGCAGCCAATAATGTGAGCTACCAACATATTATACATCTCTCATTTTAAGTGTTTTTGACTGATCAGTGCAAAATTGTGCACTCACATGATGATGCACATATGTCATGTTGCCATAGCTATCAAATGCTTTACTGATTCACTTATGCAGTTTAATTATTAGGTCATTTTATAAACAGTTCATGAACAGCAGATGATATTTGAATGGTTTCAGACCAGTTATTTGAGCTACACGCGGGTTCGACTGTCAGCTTTCTCCCCAGCCCAAACAAACCAAACAAACAAACCAGAGTTTGTTTTAACTGAACTAAACAAACTAGATGTGAAAATGAACTTACACAGAATTTCTTGCGTTTGTGTGCCTCTACCTAGAGGCATATGTATAGTAAGTTCATGGGTTGTTGTCAGGGGTTGTACTACAGAAATGTGCACTTGCACACACATGGTGACATAAGAACAAGGAAGGTGGTGTGTGACTTTGAATTCCACTTTCCCTGCTGTTCCCTTTATCAGTCTGCTCACGGAGCCATCAGCAGGAAATGTGAAAATCCAAGGCAGGGAGAAGATTCAGATTGCAATAACATTTGTGCTGAATGACGTGTTTCATCTTCTTCCCCGCCTTCCCACAGTTGTTTTATTCCTCTGTCATTCACCATCTCACTGGTGGGGAAGAAAGAAGGGTATGCAGTAACATGCATGTGCTTTCCACAGATGTTAATGGCAGCATATGTAAAACAAGGTGAATATATTTGTAATCCATAAAATTTGCAGCAAATTTACGGTTAGTCACGATGCGAACTGATGGACACACCTGAAGGGGACTGGTGTTAAGTCAGTTATTGTCTGTGATGGCTCATCATCCATGGTCCTGAACCCAGCCTCAAGCCCATCACGCAATTGGCACACGCACTCTTAGGTTCTTCCTTCTCTTATTTCTCTTTGAAACATCACCCTGTTGCTAATCCATTTTATTAATTTCTTCTGTCTGGAGGGAATTATTCCTGTTTCTTCTCCTGTCTCATTCATTAAGATTTTTAAGTGAGCCACAATCCCTAGTGAAGGTGCATTCTGTGTACAGAGGCCCTGCTGTACCACTTACAAAATAGCTTTGCCCACATGTACTGTCCTTTTAATTTCAATCATACACATGCACTTTAGTCCCTAATCACCCAGGTCCCTCACATCATTGTAAAATAACCTCTTACCTAATCCACCTGGTTCTGCTCAGCTTCTCCAGGGGAGTTTTCAAGTGTCCTAATACACGACGCAGAAAGAGAAGGCAGGTAACAAGGCAGGCTGAGAGGCCTAGGCAGTTTTAATCTGCCCTAGTACTCCAGTGGCAAGGAGAGGGACCCTGCAGGCCCCTGGCCAATCTCTCTGACTCTCTTTGAAGGTCCCCTTAATCCCTTTACTGAGAAGCAAGGAAATGCAGAAGTGTGCATATGCCTGTGGGCCGATTTTAGGGGAGTTGCTGTTAGAACTCTATGTCTCCAAAGGCTCAATGCTGATTGAGACTTGTGCACATTGTCTCTCTGCCACTTTGTCTCACGCTTACGCCACTTTATACATTGTCCACCCACAGTAGTTTCTCAACTTCCCCAGGGCCCATACTACGGCCAGACTTCAACATCTGTGAAGTGGGAACACACATACAAACTTACGCATAGTGCTTTCATCTCTGCCTCTCCAGCGACAGTGTGTCCCAGTGTTTAGGAAGGAAAATAGGATTGTGTAGAGCTCAGCGTTTAGAGAGCCCAAAGGCTGCCCATCAAATTCAGCTTCTACAGTCTGTGATGCCTTGCTTTGCCAGCCATCGCTCAAGTCATTTCAAACTCCATTCTCTCAGTCTTCAGTCCCACCAGCCAGCTCTGAACTGATGGCTTTCTTTGTTCCCTCCATGGTGTCTTGAATGAAGAGAGTTTGCTTTTTTTTTTTTCCGACTCTAGGGTTCATTTGCTTTGTTTATTTGGGTCTGCATCTTTTCTCTTTCACACTCATTTTGTTTGTTAGTGGTGATGTTCACTTACTGTCTGTTGCTGACTGGGTGTCCCATGGTATAACTTGGGTTGGGTTGTCTTTTTTGTTGTTATTCAAAGTGCTTTGTTGAAATCCCAGTGTTTTTGTCTTGGCAGAGCTGGCACTCAACATCTGTAACACGAACATCCTAAATAAAATAGAATATGCTGTATTTTTCAGCAGTGCATTGCAGGAAATCCTAGGATGCCTTATAGCTATGCAAGCTAGTCAATGATTAAATCATCAAAATAATCATAGAAAAAGTTCTTCTTTTGCAGTGTAGAGAAGATTCAGTTTCATGTCCTCCCAGATCAGTTTCCTAATCCATCTTATTAATGTGGCGAATTAATAGTAAATATGGAGAATTTTAGAAGGTCTGTTGATTGAAGTGAGACTTGCATCTTTGCAGATATTGACAATTTGAGCTTTGTTAGGTTGCATGGTGCCACATAAGCTAAGGACACCCAACGAAGGTGTCCTGAAAGTAGTTCCTGGCCTGTGCATGTGCACATCCATCCAAAGGGTTCCAGGTTTGAACCTATATCTTGCAGGAGGCCCTGAGATCCCTGTTTTAGGAGAACGCTCCAGTGATCAGCTCTAAGTCAGGATCTCTGAATCTGATGCAAATCCCCTAGCAGTATTTAAAGCTCCCAAATCATCCCTGGCCAAATCCCTTCAAGATATTCCCTGCTCGATTGGATGGCATTAAAGGATCGCAGCGACAGAACAATACACCGTCTGGCATTGTGGTGGAATGAGGGATAAGGGGAGGGGTGGGGAGAAAGTGGAAGGAGATCTGGAATAGAAGTGCACCAATAAGGTAGACCTTGAAAGTACACATTGGGAATGTGAGAGGAGGCAAGGCAAAGAGAGGGAATTTTATTGTTAGGCAGGGAACAGATGATCATGAGAGGACAGCAGACACAGACAGCTGTTTGTTGGGCTGTACAGCATAGTGGGACCTCATGCTCTTAGCCTGTAACATCATCTGTTAGTCAAAGCCCCATTCAGGCCAACAAGCTTTAATAATACATCTAAATCATGTTGTTAAATCTGTATATATTTTCTAGGTTATTTATATGAAGTTTAATCCGCTCTTAATGCTGTTATGTTACATGAAATACCAGCCCAGTTTCTAAGGATAAACAAGATCACTCAGAATTTCCGCTCAGCTTTTCTTCTTGTTCTGTTGGAAATGCTTTTGATGGGAGAGGAAAACTTGTACATTTTTTTCTTTTTTGTTAAGTTCTAGAGAGTGCAATAAGCCAGGAGAAAAACATATTTTCTTTCGCTCTCTTTTTTTCCTCTGTGTTCTCCTGTCGGTGGCACTGAGTCTGTGTATGGGTCTGTCAGCAGATATTGATGGGGCTAGGACAGAGCACCAGGGCTGCCCACTTCACTCTTCTCCAGCACAATAAAAGTCTGTTATAAGCCCCATAGATTCGGGAACCAGTGCCAGTTCAAGGGCTCAGACTGTGTCTGCCACCCATACCTACGTGGCATGTTATGGATAACCCGTAGAAGCTGGTAGAGTGAACTATGCTCTGCCAGTTAAACGAATACTTCTCTACAACATATTTTAACACCCTGAGCACCCAGTAGTGCTACACCAGACAGAACACAGCAGCAGTTTTACTCTGAGGCTTTGGCACTTATGTTCTTTGTTATGATGCAGAAAGAGAAGTATTAAACAGAAGAGTTAGTTTCTGACTTTGTAATGTGCCACTTTCAACTGTACCTCAGTAAGCTGTGATTGACAGTAATGGGGCGGAGCACCCATGATGTGTTTGTAATAATCTGACTGGAGTCAGGTTCGCTTCTATGCTAATGAACTAGTGTGTTGGTGGTTTAGCATGACTAATGGTGCACATCGCTAACAGAGCTGTCTGGGAGCGAGGATGGGAGCAAACGGGTAAAGGAGAAATAAAGAGGCTTTACAGGAGTGTTGTGAAGGTATAAGACAGTGAGAAAGGAGAGTTGCAGGAAATTGCGTTGTTAGTCTTTGGGGAAAGGAAAATACAGTTGAGGCCTGATTCACTTGGCAGATATCTTCACAAAAGCTCAGGAGCAAGGTAAAGGAAAGAAAATTGCCTGCGAAAGAAAAGCAGTGAATTTGAGAAAGGATGTACAGCACACTTATAGGTTGATTTGATTTTTTTGTTTATTTTTATTTTTTGAAGAAAAGAGAAAATCTTATGTTTGTATAGTGTTTTATATGTTTGTTTTACCTTGTATTTATACCTGGTCTCGCCACCGAAAAGCAATAACAGTGTAATGTGTTTTTGCTTGTATGTATGTTTTACTTTCCTTGCAATCTTCGATAATGGTGTGAAAATGGTTTGTTTGAGTGGTATGTAAGGGTTTTTTTTCTTTTGCTGGAGCAGTAGTTTGATTTATGATCTTGTCAATGAAAACATACGAATCAGGCTTACTGCACATGTGTTTTCATTTCTTACTTGAATCCAGATTCCAAGTTTGCTTTAGTTGACTTGAATTGATTAAACTTCTTGTCACTTATTTATTTAGTGTGAAGATGTTTTGAAGCTCGGTACAAGGACTCATTCCTTCCTCTTCTGTAACCCTCCACTTCTGGAGAGTGTGGAATTGTTGATAAGTCGTCTTGGCAGCGTGGCAAGAGTAATCATTTCCCTCCAGATGTTAGAGTTTGGGAAGGAACCAAAAGGGAGTGAGAAGAGGGAGGGGAACGGGGAGAAAACCAGCTGCTGCCACTACCAGTTCCACCCCAGTACATGAAGTCATCTACTCCTCCCACCCTGAGGTTCCCAATATCACCTCCTCCACTCCACTCTGCTGAATTTTCCCCCTTCCCTCTCATTCTCAGTTCTACACATACTGCCTCTCTCTGTATCCCAGGAGGCAACCAGGGCAGGCTGTGTTTACTGCTGAGGTAATTGGAGTAGTTTAGAGAGGGCCTGACCCTGGCCCTGCTAAGGCCTAAGACGTGTCTATGTGTGTCTGTGTGTGGTTGTGTGCGTATACTCACATGTGTGCATACGCCTGTTTGTGATGACTGGCAGTGAGGCCAGGGAAGGAAAGCAGGCCTTAGCCAGTGTCAGCCCACTAGGGAGCAGACAAATTGGCTTTCACTACACTGTCTGTCTTTTCTTGTCTCATATTCTGTAGCTATCCCTTTCTCCTTCCTACATATCTCTCCATCTCTCCACCAACTCAAAGACAATCTTTCACGCTTTCTCTTGTACTTGCTTTGCAGTGCTTTTTCTCCTCCTGGTACTCTTTTGTTCTACCTCTCCTTCTGTATCTCTCTCTTCTCATCATTTCATCTCTCTGAGCTGAGCTCTTAGCTGAGCTGAGCTGCATAGACTGACTCTTGCCAGATATGAGCAAAAACTCCCCCTCAGTTGCAGCCATAGACATGAGCAAATTCATACAAGCTAATCCAGGCGCCTGTTGTGTTTATCTGCGAGTGAGATGGATAGGGAAAGGCCTGGTCTTAATGTGTCACGGGGAAAGTGGGGGTGTGGATAGTTCATCTGTTGCTTATTATCATCCAAACACATGCATTATATTCCAGTGAACACAAGCCTATTGTCTGTGATAATTGGCATTAGCTACAGGTTGTATTCATCTAACATACTGACACCAGCTTTGATCAGACGAGGCACAAAAGAGTGAAGTGTGACAGTGATTTAGTATGCACCTAGTGACCTCATCGCAGGGTTGTCAGGTAGGCAGTGGGACACGGCTCACCTACTTTAGCTCATCACACTCCCATCTCCCTTCTCCTCCCTCTTCCTTTTCCCTCCTTCCCTCATCTCTCTGTCTTGCTTGTCCCTGATAGCTTTTACCGCTCTGCTGATTTCACAAATAGGCCTCATTGATTGAATCTGATTCTTGTGGATAGAGCAGCTTTATTGAGTGGCTTTTTCGCTGATGGACAGGAGCGTGAGGGTGTCTTTGTTTGTTACACACATGCATGTGTTCATGTTAGGGACGATAAAAGAAAACTTCCCTTTCCTCATTGCTCTCATTCTGTAATCCAGCAGCTATTCCTCTCCTGGGAATTCCAGACGCCAGATCATTACAGGCTCACACATGAAGCATTCTCACACAGGGTCCTAGTGATAGCTGTGTTTGAGGTAATGTTTGACTATGGGTTGGGCATGCTGACTGAGGAGTCTGTTAATTGTCCAACACCTTGAGCAAGGCAACATTAAAGTGTTAACTGCTCTCCCTGGCACTGTTCATCATTCACCTAAGCTGTGCTTCTAGGGGGGGAAGCTGGCCAAGTAGACCCAGAGCTAAATGATTTAAGTCAATCAATCTGTACTCCAGCAGTGTCACCACCATCACTTTTTGGTTTTCTTCAGATCTCACTGCGTCCGTCTGCAGCCATTTTAAATCTGCCATCTTAGTTGTTGTGTAGCTCAGACCATGGTGCTAATATTGCCAACACTTTTGAAACATCTGCAGAGTACTACAGAGAGCAAAAACAGAGAAGTAGGGAAATATTGCAGGGGGGAATTTGTTTTTAATGTGGGAAAATTAGCTTGTTTCAGATGTAAAACAGAAATGATCTGTCGGGGTTTGGGGGCTTTAGCTAACAAACTGTGTTAGTGAGAGGATGGGTCTATATCAGCAGCCCTACACACATTTCACACATAGCAGCACACACCTCATCCTAGCAGCAGCATCTGTGCTCTTCCCCTCTTGCTGCCCTCTATTTTGTGTCTCTCTCCTCTCAACAGGCAGTGTGCCACCAATGTAGAGTTGGATGGATGGTGGCACCCTCTTCCCTTGCACCCATTTAACCCCCACAACCCTACAGATCCATCATTATACAACACACACAAACACACACAAGCAGGTCTAACATTCATATCCCAGCATGCATTTGTCCTGATCTGCAGCCTGCTACAGACCAACCCCCCTATCTTCCTCTCCTATTGAGTCTCACCTCTAATAACCACCCAAATATGCTCATTATTTTGTCTGATTTTAAAATGTCAGTCTGTTATTAGGCGCAGCCAAATACACACCAAGGATCTATGGGTCTTTGCACTCATTTTGCTGGGATAAACCATGCTCACAAGTGGTACCTGCACCTTATTTAAGAGGGAAAACCATAATTTCATTTAAATTATTGTTGAGAAGGAGCATGTCTATGTGTTAGGGAAAGCTTGTGGCATGTATGGGATAATGTTTACACAACTCCCCATACAGTGGCAAAAGCAGAGATAAATGTTTGATTTATTGTTGTCACAGTAAACATATTATGCTTTGAATTTATTACACATATATCCCCTTCATGATTTTCATGTGATGAAATTAAGTTCCCTTTTTGTATAGGCTTCTTCCCTCCACTTTCCTCATTTCTCAATTTGTGTCTGGTAAGATGCCTTGGCACCATCCCAAAAAACTGCTGACACAGTTTTTAGGGAGACACACACAGAAGGAAAGAAAAAGAAAACAAGTGTTTTGACTTATGTGAGTCATTAGTAAATTGTAGCCAGCTTGTTTCTCACTTTATTTGCCCTTTTTTTACTGTACAAAGTTGTAGGTCATGGTCCGATTGACTTGGTGATGAAAATAACTAAAGAGGATCACAGAGAACTGGAGGAAACAAAAATAGCGATTGGAAATTGGATTCAATAACTGGCTTTATTTTAGGTGTGATAGGCAGCTATTTCAGGGCTTGTTCATTCATGTGTGCAGTTGTTTATATAGAGATTGCAGCATCTAATTAGTAGTGATCCTCGCTCTCTATTGAAGAGGATTTATTGGCCCATGTTAGCAATGTTAGCCATTGACCTGGGCCATGTTCAGTTAGTGTTGATGCTGCATGTCAAGTGGTCCTTTGTTCACCTCTAAGGCTAATTATGAAGGAACAAAATAGGACATAGTCCTATTTAACAGCAACTTGTGTGTATGTGCAAGGTTATGTGTGATTTTAGGAAAAGGTGTTTAGCTTAGGGTTTGATTTGATCTGGAATACTACATTTACTGTAGTATATTACCATGTTTTTGTTTACAAAATGGAATAATTATAGATATGATTGTAATATAAAGCTATTTGTTCTTTCTAATTTTTTTAATAGTAGGTCATTATTTCAGCCCTATGATGCACACTGTCAACTTCTGATTACTGAAAGAATATATATGATGTGTGTTGCATCACTATATTATAGGCCTTTGATCTGTTTTGCAAGGAAAAGTGTTACAGCTCAGAAATATTTGGTGTGATTTTTGTGCTTTGAGACATCCCCATTAAAAGAAGAGAGAGACAGAGCACAGTAGAGGTAGCGAGAGAATTTCCTTGCTTCATTAATTGGCAGCTCTGTGGTACACTAAACATTGCGCACACACACACACACACACAACTGAATACGGTGTATACTCTGATGCCACTGCCTTATATTTAGTCAAGGGAGACCAGCCGCTGTCACTTTTTCTCTTGCTTAACCTCACTGTTTCTCTTCCTCTCTTGGTGGCTGTGTTCAAGAGGAGTCTCAGGGGAAGGCTTAACTCTGAGCCCTCGTTCTTCTCTCCTTTCTTTCTCTCTTCCCATCCACGTCTTTTCTTTCCTTATCGGCCTCTGAATGGAGCGGCAGGCTGTTGTTGAACTGTGAATTAGTCCAGGAGACAGACTCTGCACATAGGTAGACTAGCGAAACAGAGGTTAGGGATCTGCCTATCCTCCTTTTATTACTGCCACCAATAACAGACTTGTTTGCCTTACTCTCTGTGCACATGATTTATTTACATGCAGATGCTGAGTGTACTTGAACCACCCGTCTTTGTGAGTTGAAATAGTGAGTGAACAAGTGTCACAATTTTAACTTGAGTTAGCGGCAAAGGACAGAAAATCAATAGTTCACTTACAGTTGACCTTAGGTCAGCAGGGCTTCACGTACTCATCTTTGTACCCTTCAGTTTGGAGAATAATTCACAAAAGGCCCTGCTTAAATTATGATGTACAACCTGGAAAATCACCGGGGCTTTTGTGTTGTCATGGTTATTGAGTGTTCAGTAGCTTCAGGGGAAATGGAGTTTGGGGGGTGCGGCGGGGGGTGTAAAAAGGAAAGGGGGAGGAATGGATGGGTGTGAGTGGGAGGACGGGTGCTATCTTAATTGCCTTCCGTGAATAATTTCAGTCCCCTAATTTGGCGATAATGACAGTGGCTGCTGCTTTTGTATTTATTTATCCAAACATTAATTGACAGGACTGACATTAGCTAGGGCGGTTATTGCGCATTTGATTGCGCACAAGGGAGCAAGGAAAATTACAGTAATTATCATTCTGATATGGATTATGAATATGCATTCGCACACTTAATGTCTCTGTCAGCATTTTCGTAACAACAAGGCACTCTGCCATGACAACAGCACTTTAGCTTATCTCCATCTCTGTTTCCCTAAACCCAATCCAACTAGTGCTTGTGGAGAACAGATGACATGTCATGTCCAAATGATTTAGCTGCCCCATTGTAGCATTTTAACATCCAGACATGTGGTTAGGTGAAATGGTTGTCATGTGGATTGCTTCATTGGGCCCTGAAAAGGGGCCTCAACTCATGTGGAATTAGTGTCTGGTGTGTTATTGTGAATGCATTTTAAAATTGCTGTTTTCACAGGCGGAGGGAGAAGACAATTTGAAGAAGATGCAGCTGATGGAGTTAGCTATCCTCAATGGGACATACAGAGACAATAATGTCAAAACACGTAAGTGAGCTGCAAAAAAAACACACACATTCACAATTTACACAATTCATTAATTTTGCACCACACATCACTAATCTTTTAACTGCATAAACCACACTTAATTATAGAAGAAAAATATCATCTTTTTATCAACATTTTCAATAACTAACTCTATTTACCTCCATTAAGTTTATGTATAATTAGATCTAAACTGTACATACCATCATATTATCTCTGACCACGACCAGAACTCTCTCTCAAGCTCTCCAAACTATTCAGTCTGTCTCCCCAACATGAGTAGGACTGCTCCTATTCTGTTCTTCTCCATATTTCTTTCCTCCTCAGCCATTCCTCCATCCATCCTTTCTCCTGCAGTTGAGATGCAATCAATCTGTGTTACTTGCTCTGGGCAGACTTTCACCACATTGCTGTATTTCACCTGCGCAACTCTGCATGTCAGTCACAAGATCACAAATCTACAGTGTTTGTTCTGTAATAAATAAAAGTTATTTGTAAATGTAACTGTAAATTATTTATGGCCTAGAACTGTTACTTGTGTAGCATCTTAGTCAAAAATGTGTACATGTTTTCTCTGGCTCTTGATTGTGTTCTTAATTATAACAAATAATGTAATTTGTAGCCTAGACTTAAAACAGGTTCCCCTGTATACTTGGGCTCATATTTTTTAGAAGAAAGTTTATGTGACTAAATTCACTATTGAATTTAATTTTAATTCAACATCTGCTCAAATGATAGCCATTGTGATCTAGCTCACCACCTAGCCGCAGTTTCTGTAGCACTTAATTTGCTGACCTGCTTTTGGGGAAGCATCTGTGGCACGTGCTAATGCATAACCACTTCAATTATTATATTTGTGTTTATTTGTCATCCAACCTAAATTGACTGCTGACTGCGTAGATGATCAACATTTCTCTAAATTACTAACAGCTTCAAGTTACAAATGCTCCCACACTGACCTTCACATCAAGTTCCAGATTCTATTTTTGTTTTCTTTTGTGAAAGCTGCCTCCTCTTCTTTGTATAGTCAACAGCTCCATTTCTGTTGTGGCATGTGTGTCATCTACATCACCCATGCCATTTCCAATAGATGAATGTGTAGCTGCTATGGTGATTGGTATGCTTCAAATGCATTGCAATGACAGCAGTATTTTGTGCTTCTTGTGTTTTGGTGTGAGGGTTTTTTAATTTGTTTGGCTATGTTGACCTTTTTTTTCTTTTTGCAACAGATTGTCGCTTTGTGGTTCACCACCATGATCATTGCATGGACTAATTTTCCCTTTTGCTCCTCTCCTCTCTCTCTGCCACTTCCCGTCCCCCTCCCCTCTTTTCCTCCTTTGTATTTTCACCCTTCACTTTTCCTCTGTGATGATGATCAACCACACTACACTTTATCTCTTGTCCACTTTATTTCTTTCTACTCCTGTCCTTCGCTCTCTTGCTTATGGCAGCCACCCTTGCGTTCTCTCTTGCAGCGGCAGCAGCAGCCGCTCAGGGCCCCCGCCTCATAGCGGCCCCCACAGGTCAGGTGTTGCCTCCCCCGGCACTCCGGCCCCCAACACCAGCTGGGGCCCCCATCATGAACCTCATCCGGCCCACTCAGATGGCTGCCATGCTGCCCAATGGCACCCCCACCCTGGTGCCTCCCACACCGGATGGCGGGCTTATCTACACCACCCCTTACGAGTACCCTTACGCCTTGGCACCCACCTCCCTGCTGGAGTACCCCATCGAGCACAGTGGGGTTCTAGGTAAGAGAGCCTGGGGAAGCATGGGTGCAGCAGGTACAGCGGCCAACTTTAGCCAGCCTGGACAGGAGGGCAGCTTGTTTTACCCCGGAGCTGGGGTGCTGGACGCGGCTTCCATGAGCCACAGTCAGGACTTGTTGAAAGGTAAATATGTCGTGTCCACCTGAGGATTAAAAAAAGAAAAAGAAAAAAAAGACAAACTCACAGGGTGGATGTGCTGGTGAAACTCTTGGTGATGGGATGACCAGCTCGTATATGTGGCTCATATGGACACTATATTAAAATGGCAAAGGGGGACAAAAATTACCTTGTGAGGGCTAGGCTATTATAAAAGTCTCTTTATAATTTAGACTAAGGTTATGTCACTATTTTAGTTACACTCTCGTCAAACAGTTGCGCTCTCAGGTTTACATTGCCTCTTTTCTGCAAGGTTTATATAGGAGGACTTGCCTCAGTGTGAAATGAGGCAGATTGAAAGAAATACACTCACATACACACAGCCTGCTCTCTAACCCTTTCATGCACTGGCCTGGAGGCATATTCAGTCTGGCGGCAGATCCCCTCGGATTTCTGCAGCTTTTGAAATCATTTCTCTGTGCTGTTCTCTGCAGGCAGGCCTTGATGCCTGTAGATAGTCCCTCTTTCACTCCCACTGGGGATGTTCATTAAATTCCTCCAGTCTTTTCTTTTTTCTCCTCCTTCCAGTCTCTCCATTGTTTTAGCTTCACCCCTCTTGAACTTGAGCTCTGTGCTAATACCTGACGTTCCCTTTAGCTTCTGTGTCAGGAGGACAGCTCAATATGAGGGTCAATAAGTTGCAGATTTTTTTTCAATGGTGCTTTAAGCTCAGTGCATCTGCTACCAAAGAGACAACTGAACATCTCTCGAAGAAATAGTCAGATATATACTCCATATGTTATATTGAGGGTGTACTGAACAAAAGTAAAGCTGTTTGCCATGTTAAGACAGCAGAGGTCTTTGTCAGTTGCTTTCCAGCTTTAATTTGACACAGTACTCCTCTAATGTTGTCCACAGCAGCAGCAGACACAAGTGTGATTTTAGCTGACCTGTGTATTTGAGATGCCTCTGGGAGTCATGTGTAGAACAGACAGGGGCAGCTGACTGGCTTTTCTCTCTTTAACTTGCAGGGTTACACCAGCTTAGTGCATTTTATTTACTCACACTATCGATTGGTGCCTTCAGCAACACAGGGCTCTGTGGAACACACTCACTCTCATGCTCACACACACTCATGGATTTGGCTTGGCTGCCTGCGCTACTGTATCTGGCCACCGTCGGCTTCTCTGAGAATAAGGAAATGTCAGGCCATCTGCTACTTCAGAGTAGTGTAGTTGGTTGTATAGTCATCGCCAAAACCCACTCTTTACAATGCCAGGACAAAATCCTTGTTGAATTTCATAACTTATTTCACATGTCCCCCTCTTCCTCTGGGAAGGCTTGATGTATTTTTCCTAATTCCTACATGCATTACATTTTTTTTAATACTTGAACATTGTGATGTGCAAGCAGTTTGTTTGTGTCTTGTATACGAGGCAGCGTCAACCACTGCAGTAGGAAGAAATCAGTTGTGACAAATATAGGAGGAAAATGACAGTCTCTGCCACCAGTGAGCAGATTGACCTGGAGAGAAATGGTGAAAGAGGGAAAGAGAAAATGAAGGAGAGAGGCAGAGGCAGGTGGTGTCTGGCACTATTCAATTACCATCAGAGCTGTATTGGATTTCCCCACCTTTCAAAATAAAGAGACAAATTTCTCTCAGTTCCCCTCTGGATCCCACAGGAGGAATCACATTATTTTTCTAGACAGCCCAGAAGCCTGTACCCTTTACCTGCCCCCTTTTCAAAGAGTCCCCCATAGAACTCGGAGCACTGTGGAATTTTAGTACTTAAGTTATGCATTTTTAAATGCCAAGTAAATCTCCAAAAAGGTGTATTATTTTTTTCTACTGCATTTTTCTACATGTAAAAAAAAAATATGTGTGGTGTGTATATGTACTATAATCTGTATTACTTTATTCTGTGTATTGTTGTATTATCCAAGCATTATAAATGGTAATGGTTAAAAATGTGAATGTTGTTACTGTAAAAGATGACTGTTTTTCCCCTCCTCAAAGTGAATGGTTTCTAACCTTGTGGACCTGTTACAATCTAGGTGCAATGGCTACTAAAGTGAGACGGCATGACACGCGGGTCCATCCTTACCAAAGGATTGTGACCGCTGACAGAGGTCAGTTTAGTCTCTGAGCTACACTTTGCTATTGACTGATGCATTTCAATGATTATTATGCCTAATATGCCTCAATGCCTTAGTTGGGAATTTGTACATTGTCTGTATTGTATTATTTTTTTGTTTGTTTTCTTTTCCCCCTACCACCTTTCCTACCCCATACATCCACACACCAGCTAAATGGTTGATTGTGGTATGCACATTTTGTTTACATTTAGTACTTAACATATACCATATATGTAGACTGTGTATATGTCAAAGCTCAGGCAAACGTGATCTTAAGAGGTTTTGGTTTATGCAGCTGTGAAGCCAGGACAGGTAGTTCTTTGCAGGCAGTGTTGAAGGTGTTTAATGACATTCCTCTGATGTGAGATTAGAGCCTAAAATGGGGCAGGCTTGTTCCCATACATGATTTATCTCCTCGGCTCATAAGGAGCAAAGAAAAAGGAGAAGCATTTCTATACTGTATCTGAGAGACATAGCAGGCAGAAGATAAGTAGCCATGCTGCTACCAGGCACCATTTCACCTTTGAAATTTAAGTTTATTTTGGATTTTTATTTTTCTATGGAAGATAGACACGCACAGACATAAGCTGAGGTAGCTTGCATTCTCTCCAGTGTCTTGCAAATATATTGAAATAAAGCTAAAATACATTTTTAATATTTCAGTTGTACATGAGGTACTTTCATTTTATATTTGAGCATTTTATATCAAATGTATTTATGGTTTTGTGTATATTTATACTATATAAAAATATACTGCTAAATAAAGAGAAAGAATCGGAAAACATCGATTCATCTATTCATTGCACATTTAACACTAGTCACAGTTATCCCTCACATAACATTAGTTATCGTTATCAAGTCTCCTTACCACTAATCACACTGTTTGTAACTTGCACTTCAACTTGAAAGACACTAAAACACTAGATTTTTGTTTGTCTGTTCGACCTCTTTGCTTCAGTTTGTTGTTGTTTTTTTTGATTCTGGGGACAATGTGCGCTTAAATTAAACCACCAAGCTACCTGATTCGGGGTGGGGCTTAGCATTTGGGATCATGATGTGACAACGTCATGATTATAATGGGATTAGTTGGGTTCATCTCATATTGGCAAAGGGGATTAGGAGCAGGGGGCGACATAAGAGATTGCATTCATTTTATTGTTAAAATGATGTCATTCCAGTCTCTTCTTGCTGACACTAATATCTTTTCTATCTTTTTTTTTCTGTTTGTTTTGTTTTTGTTTCTAACCACCTAGCCGCCACCGGCAACTAACACATGACCTTCTGACCTCTGAACTCTTCACCCAATGACGAGCCGCCCCAAGCCTGCCTGCTGATCAGTTAACTGGTAATTGCCTTTTGCTAGCCTCTCGGACGCAAGTGAGAGAGAGAGAGGCACCTGCCCGTACAGTTACCCTAACACGTTCTGACAAAAAATAGAAACCAACGCAGAATCTTCACAGAAAACACAACAAAAACCCCACAAAAGTTGTGTATTATTCATTTTTTCCCTCTGTTCATTGAGTTCAATTCCCATTCTTTCTCTTTCTTTTTCTTCATGAATCATATACTGGGTGGATGTGTTTGTGGTATTACTCATAAATCTGCACTGAATTATATAGCAATAAAGACCCCCACCCACCCTCTTTTAATTACTCTGATTTGGTGACCTCACTTGTATGAATCAAGTTCAATATCTATTTGACGCAAACCATTTGGTTTCAGAGTAATGACATGATCCCACTCAAACGCCCCCGACTCCCAACCCCACCCCACTCAAAATATATATTTACTTAAGAGCACCTACCTGCTCCAACCCTTGTTCCAACACCCACCTACTGCGAGAGAAAAAGAAATAGAAGGAAAGAGAACATACGCTCATATTAACTTGTTTAATTTCTGTCATTTTTCACATGTAGTTCAGTTGTTGAGCTCTAAAATGTAATTATGAGCTGACACATTCTGGGTGTGCCCCTCTAAACAGCTTTCTGTCTGTTTTTTAAAAAAAAAAAAAAGCATGGCTGAAATGATTGCAAAAGGAGCTTTTTATGATTTATGTGTTTTTTTTTCTTCTGTCTTTTTGTTTAATGCTTTTCTTTTGAGTCATTTTCTCTACTTGATTTTGGTTTTTCTGTTGTTCATATTTGACTAATTAGCTTTGCTTAAATAGACTAGCCAAAATACAGCAGGTGGTTAACTCTGGAAAACAAAACGCAATCTAATGTTAAAAGCAGGCTGCAGAAACTAAGAATTATGAAGGGCAAGATGGGAAGCTCAGTATTTGGGCTGATGGGTTTCGTTTGTGTGTGTGTGTGTGTGTTGTTTTTTTTTTTGTTGTTTTTTTTTAATTAATACTACAATGAAAGTAGGGTGTGCTGAGGCTTCGGGGACATTGGAGCAGTGCTTATTAGCTACTGGCCATTGCTACACCCCCATCCACACTACATCCACTATACAGTGCCTGATGTATTTAGAAAAATATCTCAATGAGTTAACTGAGCTGTGATCACAAAGACAAAAAAAAAAAAAAGTATTAAGTGTGCATATTTAGCCAAAGGGTTTTCCAGTGAATTATATCTGCAATTATGCATCTGTCTCACTGAGGGCTCTCTTTGTGATTTTAGAGTTTGGAAGGGTGTGAATTTTTGGTGCCTGCCTTCAGCTGGAACAGACAGCCAGTCAGTTAGATGATTTTTTTTTTTGACCCATTACCGTTCTATATTTTCTGAGGTGAACACAGGCAATTAACACTAAATCAACATGCTACTCGATTACAGTACATTGCTAGGGGGAAGGGCACTTTGAAGTTGTGTACATAAATGCTTTTGCCATGATACCCGGCTTCTAAATTCAGTTGTTTCATCAGCCGCATTGCCAAACAAGTGTTTATTTCTTCATTTTTTTCATTTTTTTCCATCTCAACATTTGGCCAATTGTTCTGAAATGTGTTATTATTTTTAACCCCATATTTTACATGGAGGTCGGCATAATCTGAGCCTTCCTGTATATTAGAAACTTTTTGTTTATTTTGATCATTTTACTGATGAAACTTTTTCACACATGCCAAACCATCCAAAAAGCGCATCCACAATGTGTCACACCTCCCTGTGCTCGTAGTCTAGTTTCTGAGCCCACAATCTTCTGTTCAACTCTCTCAAGAAAAAAATAGGATGTGAAAGCCATGCCTGCCTGTTCAAATTGCTTTATACATACGTCTTATATATATATATAAATATATATATAAATATATAAAAATGTAGATATCTGTCATTGCATATACAAATACAGAAGAGAACAAAAAAATAGATAATTTTACAGGGTGCTGGAGATGAGAAAAAATTGAAAAATCTATTTTTGCCAATTTTAGCTTTTGATACTTTACTTGCAGTTACAAAATCTGAAAAACTAAATAAAAAAAAAAGTTTAAAACCGTATGGGGGGGTAACAGTAAAAACTGAGTGGGTGAGGAAAAAGTGCTGTTACCTTGAATATGATTGGAAAGGAAGACCAAAACAGTCATAACCCTTGGAAAGTTAGCGAGGATCAGATCGAGACGGACGCCTAGAGAGCTTAAAAGGATCAAATCAAAGTGCCTTATCAACAGTGGTTTCTGTTTTCTAGTATTCCAGTTGTGTTCAATAATATCCAGCACCCACCAAGATGGCGCAGAGAGGAAATGGCTAGTGTTACAAGCTCTGAATAGTCGAGCAGGGTAGCTCCCACCTTATCGTGGTGTTACCGAAGTTATTCTATGCAAAAAGAATAGCAGTCGTTTTGACCAGCTAAAAATATGTGCCATGGTTTTGTCTTCCTGAAATGATTTTTCTTTCTTTTCCTTTACTTGCTGGCCCTTTACTCTGCTGTACGAGCAGGTTTTTGTTCTCTTTTTATTTAGATTTTAATTATCACATGAAATATTGTCTTGATTTTTTTTTTTTTTTTTTTTTTGGTGACTGTGACTAACTTCCTAGAACAAATTGAACTGCCAATAGCAAACCCAGTAGTCTGCCAGAACATGTTTTGATTATGAGCTGAGAAAAATACATGGGAATGAGTAGGAAAAGTGGGGTCGTCCCCCGCTGGCATTCTGCCCGTTTGTTTCAACAGCTGCAAACTGAAAGCATCCAGTCCATGTCTCTCGCTGTCAATTTGACAACAAGCTATCAATACAATCAGGAGATTTATAATGGACAAATGAAATGCTGGATAATGAATCTCAGTTTCACAGCCAAATAGTTTTCAGTTATTGAAACAACTGACAGATTATCGCTGGAAGGTGAAACGCACTCATAATATTAAATTGAGGAATTCTTAGATCCAATATAACCCTTGGCAGTTTGTTTTTCTATTCATAGCTCTTTCATCATGCTGTTACACCGAAAGGTCAATGAATTTTTCTTTTTCAGTGTTATTATTTTAAATTGAAATGCAATATTAAAGTGGAGCAAGAGATGGCTATTCAGCATTTGACAGTATTAAGAAAATTCCCTCTGCAATGTTACAACTTGCTGTGTCATTGTGAAAGGCTGGATAAGTCCATCAGGTGAAAGGTTGACTCTATACCTACCGTATTCTCTCTGGCCTGCCTACTACATGTATGATAATGTAATTAACAGCCATTGTTACAGGTTTATAATGTATTTTTCTAATCTCATTTTATATGTATATTAATCATGTTTCTGAGTGCTTTTTTTTTTTTTTCAAATGAAACCCACTGCAACTTTTCCCCCTTAAACAGCCCTCCCTTCCTCACCCCCGTCTCTTTTACATCTTGAAAACTGTCTCTTGTGGGGAGTGTTGCCTTTTTCCCTGTTATATTTTGTTTTGTTTTCTTGCCAATTCCCAGCTTGTTTAACTCATTAGCTACTTTATTAGTTTCCTTGTCATAAGTATTTTTACATGCTTGCATTTAGTTTTCATGGTGTATGCTGTTATTTTTCTTATTAACCTCTTGGCATTTATTTTAATAAAACATTCTTAGTAAGAATTTTACTAACTTGCTGATATTTTGTCTTGTGTTTTTAACCAGTTTCATGAATGTATTACCTTGGTCTGGTTCACGGACTAACACAATTAAAACCAGTGTCTGGCCACCACTTCCACTGACTGACACGCACACTACACAAACACTCACACACACTAGTCTGCACATGTGTTTCTCACACAACACACACACACACACACACACACACACACGACCTAACTGGAATCTGCACGAGTTGATAAGCGTCGCTCACTGCCGCTCACGCACTCTCACCTCTGCGCTGGAGAAAATCTGCTGACACCCTTCATACTCGCCCCGCTCAGTTCCAACACTGCTGCTGTTGTCTCGTCGTCTCTCTTGGAGACGACTCTTTTGTTAGTTGTCCTGTCCTTCTGTGTCACTGACCCCCGTGAGACTGCAGGAAGTGTCGCAGTGTCGGTGGGTGTGGGGGCCGTCGGGGTGGGGTGGGGTGGGGGGTTTGTAAGCTGCACGTTGCTTGAGGTCACCGGTTAACTTCTGGGTAAGCTCTCGAACAAAGCACAGTCTGATTAAAAGGATGGTTGTCCGTACACACGGGTTGCCCTCAAAGTCAAACCCCCTCCTAATCCCTACAGATAAAACTCCATTTTTCCACAGACAGCCTTACCATTAGTTAGTGCAGGACTAATCACAAAAAAACTGCACATTAGTCATCTCAAAAGGATTAATTTTACTGTGAATATGTAGAGCAGAACATCTCATCACCACACATTATAGACGTGGTGAGTTATTTACAACAGACACTCGGGGCGAATTTATAGATGACAGTTGTGTGAATGTCTAAAGCTTTCCTCTTTTTTTTTTCTCCATTGAGTCCGTGGCTTGTTATGCCTGGATAGCAGCATTACAGTTATCACCAGCTATTGTCTGTTTGGTGAACACTTCTCCCCATTCAGCTTATTGATATAACTGCTAATACTGGGCCATTTGGGAGCATCCATAATGCTTAGACACACACCAGTACACCATGCCAATATGAAGAGCTTTGGGATCAAAACAACCTTACTATTTCTTCCAGTGTAAAATGCTGATATGGCTTTCGGCTCGCCATTATTTATCGTATTGGGGGACGTTTTTTTTTCCGTCTTTTTGTTTTGGTCTGAATCACTGCCAGTGTGTGTTGTTCATTCTCCTCCTGTGTCAGTGCACTCGTCCCTGGGTTCATTCAGCCGCCTTCTCTCTATTCAGCTTTCTTCCTCTTCCGCTAATTCGAGGTATTGACGCTGACACACAAGCAAAAAGATTAACTTCATTAATCCTGATTATTACTTTAACCCACTGAGTGGTGCCTCCAGATTTGTTTTTTTTCCCTCTTTTTTTTTTTTCCAAATCCGCACAACAACTCGGCCTTAACTGTTGCAATTCTCTTCATGTCTCAGCAAGCAAAGAACTCGGATTAAAAGTGTCTAACATCAAACTTAACATTTCTCTTCTCTCTGAAATTAACATTTTGTGTCTTTGATAACAGGTGTTTTTTGCTAACACCTGCTTGTACACCAGCAAGTAGAGGCAGAGATTGGATTACAGACAGCCCAATTGTTTTTTTGTTTTTTTTTTACTTTGTGCATTTTATGCTGACAGACAGAAGCTTTTTATATTTATTAATCATCTCGCATTGGCCTTTAATGTTTTTGATTGGCTCCTCGGTGCCGTAATGAGCAACCTGAGCTAAAATCCGTCCATTAGCAGTCCATAGATTTACGCTGTCACAAGTCTTGCCTTTTATGTCAGCAAGGTTTTCAGTGTCTCACTCTGGGGGGTAAAAAAATGAGCTGATGAAAAGACAGGTAGTGGTGAGCTATTTTCTGAAGTACAATGTACTACAAACACTGCCTAAAATATTGCAGCTGTGAGTTTGAAAAAGTGCCTTTTTCTCAGATTGGGAAATTATATATTTTTATACTGTTATCATTCAAGTGCCAATTTTCTGTCTCCCTTTATCTTGCCAACAGCTTTTTTGTTGAGCACAACACAAAAAAACTAAATGCCCAAGCTTCTCCTTTTTTTTTTTTTTGGTTTCCCAGCACAATGTACATATTCTACTAAACTGGAAAAGTTCGACCAAAAAATGGGGAATTTGGTCACGAGATGTTTCCCACCATTAAACTTTGGCTTAATGGGTCCTGTTTTCGATTTGATCCACTGAGAACTTTTCTTTCTGATTGGACCACAGTATGCAGGACGTGGCTGTTTGCATACTGCTGCCTTCTCTGGCAGAGTTCTTGGTGCCTTTCCAAATCTGTCGCAGGGCATTCAGTGTTATCTACTAACTACCTTTTCACCTGTCAATCTTTTTTTTCTTCTGTTTAACAAACATTCCTCCAATGAGTTAAACGGCAGGTTAACCAATCAGTATTGATCTCAGCGATGTAGCACTCAGGTGGTTAAAGGGCAAAAGCTACCAAAATACAGAATGAGAAAATTCTAGCCCCACTGGATTTTTTGTGTTTTATTTTTTTCTTTTTGACAGTGATAAATATGCATTGAAAAGTATAAAACATTTTTTTCCTTCCTAAAATTCTACTAGTATGATATATACTGTAAGTTCCTCATCTATATAGTGGTGCACTAATATCTGTGAGATCTTTGTGGAGTTGTAAGTTTTTATGTGAAGTAGTCTTTATTTTGTTTTGTGTTACCTTGTTTTTATAGAGGGTTAGACTGAGAATTTTGAATAGGGTGTAAAACATGTAATGCCAGTTTTTGTTGCTCACACCAAAAAAATAAAAGAAAGAAAAGAGAAAAAAAGAAAAACAAATGTCATGTGTGCAATAAAGAACCATATTTACAAGCTTCCCTCTGACTGCTCTACCTGGACTGGTTCCTTTTGCTTCTGCTCTCTTTATCGGTGACATCATTTCTCTGGATTTGCTGCCGTGACTTTGGGGAGGATAAAGGTAGGTGCGACGCATTTGCAGGGAATAAAATGTGAGAGTTCAACACTGGGATAAAAAGAACAAAAAAAAAACTCTCGTCCAAGCCCTTAAAGTGGGATCGAGCCCTCTCTCGGATTTTCATGTGATATTGGTGCCACGTGAATGTGAAATGCCGACCTTCTGAGAGGGTCACATGGTTAAAGCTTTCTGCATGGAGATGGCATTCAGTGGAGTCATTGTTGCCTTTAAACACACTTTGAACATCTGTGCTGCAGAACAATTGGCACATAAATCCTCCTGTTTCATTCCCACTCGGCTCTTTTCACCTCTTGCAGATGACAGATGACAAGGAGTCGTGTGGCATCGGGTTAAGAGTTGCCACTTCTACTAATAAACTGGCACTATTTAGTGGCGGGTCTATTTTAATAAAGGCTGACGATACACAGAGATGCGTCATCTTGTCGTTGCTGCACACAGTGAACTCATCACAGAGGTCAACCGCAAGCTAAAGGCTGCATGTTGCGCTGAACACAGTGTTTGCATGCTTCCTGATAAGTGTATAGATAGCTGTATTTCAGGCTTTAAATGTCATGCAATTCAAGAGTACCAACATAATGGGTGTTTAAAGTTTAATAAGTTGTGCTTTTACTCGCATACAAGTGCCGATCCCAGGGTTTTGTGTTCTCAATTTAACCCTGATGTTCTTTTGGGAGTTCCTGGAAGCTCAATGCCCTGATTTACATCTGAAAAAGCATATTTAGCTTTGTTTTGTTCAGTATTATTCTCCTGACTCTTCATTTTTGAAAATTGCTTTATTGAAATGCAATTAAAATGGGAAATATGACTGAAAATTACTCATTTGTTTGGTTTGGAGTCTCAAAGCAACTTCATTTATACAATAATACTGCAGACTTTTGAATGCTCTGTTTACAGTACTTTTTACATAGTAACACCCCTTTCAACTTAAAACTCACTGCGTCTGGATTTATAATGCTGCAGAGTAATGAGGGGTATCTAACAGGCTCAAATGTCATTGTACTGGACAGGTATTTTTTTTGTCTTCAGATGTCATCAGGGTAAATCAAAGAAATACATATTTCTTCATACATAGCTGTAACAAAATACTAAAAAATATATATATATATAAAATTCTTCCATTCCAAATGATTAAATGTCATTTCTGTGCTTTGTCACATTTATCAAGCTCAGGTTGTGGCACATAATGGTGCCGCTTGAAAACATGCTTAATTTTGAAAAGGTCTAAACCAAAAACAAACACAAAAAAGGTTGATATTAGTACAAATATTTCCACACAACATCAGTGAGGTCAACATTAAAGAAGTAAAGTCAATGTCAAAAAAACATCTATTTTACTATTATAATTGTGGCAAAACATCACGGTTTATTACCTAAATAGCAACTTGTCAAATGTAGACAACAGTGTCTAATATTTGGAAAAGGTAAGAACAGACATGCTAACCTGCAAATCTCCACTATTGCTGATGTCATCTAAATAAAATCTTTGTCGACGCCAACGGCTGAAAACAGAAGCGTAATCCCATCAACGGAGTGACTAAAGGTAGGTATTCTTACCCCTTAATCTGGTTTTACATTCTGCACGCACGCCAACTGGATGTGAAGTTGTGTCTCTGTCAGCTCACGGCAAACACAGGTGTAAAATTCATCAACACAAACACGGAGTCCAATCCATTTTTATTTTCTTACTTTGCAACACCAGTTTGAGATGTTTCCCATGCGCAGCTGCACACGCAAGTTTGTCAAACATATCATGCTAAACTCTGGGTTACCAAGGAAGTATGTGTACACACGTGGACAAAATTGTTGGTACCCCTCGGTTAATGAAAGAAAAACCCACAATGGTCACAGAAATAATTTGAATCTGTCAAAAGTAATAATAAATAAAAATTCTATGAAAATTAACCAGTGAAAATCAGACATTGCTTTTGAACCGTGGTTTACCAGAATTATTTTTAAAAGAATAAACTCATGAAACAGGCCTGGACAAAAATGATGGTACCCTTAACTTAATAATTGTTGCACAACATTTTGAGGCAATCACTGCAATCAAACCATTTCTGTAACTGTCAATGAGACTTCTGCACCTCTCAGCAGGTATTCTGGTCCACTCCTCATGAACAGACTGCTCCAGTTGTCTCAGGTTTGAAGGGTTCCTTCTCCAGATGGCATGTTTCAGCTCCTTCCACAGATGTTCAATAGGATTTAGATCAGGGCTCATAGAAGGCCACTTCTGAATAGTCCAATGTTTTCCTCTTAGCCATGTTTCATGAGTTTATTTTTTTAAATAATTCTGTTAAACCACAGTTCAAAAGCAATGTCTGATTTTCATTGGTTAATTTTCATAGAATTTTTATTTATCATTATTTTTGTCAGATTCAAATTGTTTCTGTAGCCTTCATGGGTTTTTCTTTCATTAACCGAGGGATACCAACAATTTTGTCCGTGTGTAAATGCACCATAGAATGAAAACAAACACTTTATCAGACCAGTGTACGGTTTCTAAGGCCTCCTGGTGACTTGTGACGTGCAAAGGTGAAGCAATCCACTTCCCATCACTTCCACCTATCACAATCCGATTCTCTTTTATTTGATGCAGCGTTAAAAACAAAAGTGGTTCTGAATTGGACGTCTCACTCCAGCTCAAACTGGCATCTCTACAGGAAAAAAAAACCCAAACAACATTTTTCCTCTGCCTCCGTCTCCCTCTTACTCGCTCATCCTCTATCTGGAGGACAGAGCTGCCGCTGAATGGGATGGTGGGGAGTAACGGTTCACGAGGGGGACTGCTGGAAGTGACTTTAATGTCATGCAGGAAGCGGCGAGTGAGAAAGAGCAGAGAAGTGGAAGGGTGGAGGAGGAGGGTGCATGATGGTGGCTTTGGCCCCCGGGAAGATGCATCAAAGAAGCATTTGTCGCAGAGACCAGCTGGGAGTATAATCAGAGAAAGAGGAACTGGAGTTAGTGTGTGCGCATGTGTGTGTTTTGAATGGCTAGAGTGGAAGGGTTGCATCAGTGGTGACAGATGAACCGGCTTCCTGTGGAATGAATATAGGGCATTCATCAGAGTGCAGCTGTTTTCTCTCCCTCGCTGCCTGTGTGTGCGTGCTTGCTTTTTTTTTTTTTTTTTTTTTTTTGAGACCACAGTTGTTGCAGGTTTCAAGCTCAAATGGATGAATGAAACTCTATCGTTCTTGGGGCACCTGTGCCAAGTGACATAGTCCAGCAGCTGGATTTGGTGAGTCGGCGAGACGCACAGAAGAGCATCAGGTTTATTTATTTTGAGACGTGGGAGGAATCGGTAGCATTTCTGTCTGTTTCCAAGATCCATCATTCGGTACAGTGCATGTCATCTGTCTTTCCAAGAAAAGCTCTTGAAAACACGTCCTGATGGGTTCATGGAAGATGTGCCACATGATCTCCTGGGTCAAATGCCTGCGTAAAGGCGGAGCATTTATTGTGGTTTGCCTATAATCAGACAGGTCAGCTGCCAGTTGTCAGTCGTATGCACGGTGACGCACAAACGTCTCCATAAAAATCAAATCATCTGTCACGTCGCTCCGGCTCGGACTAAATGATGAATCTTCCTCTGCGATCTAGCAGGCCGTCCCCCTGCTTTTGCTCTGTTTCTGTGCTGAGTGATCCAGACAGGTGTGAATACTGCAGGCCTGTTGTGTCACCTAATGCTGACAGAGAATGTCTAACAGGTGTGTGTCTGCCTGTGTGTGTGTGTGTGCGTGTGTGTGTGTGTGTGTGCGTGCATGCGTGCGTGCGTGTGTGTGTGTGCGATTTCCTCTGTCAGATCTGTCACCGTCTGTCCCTGCTGACTACATTTCCCCCCTCCCCATCACAACAGTTTAATAACTAAAAAAAAAACAAAACACTTGTGACATACTGCATGCTGCATTCATGTCAGTTTGAATTTACTGTAAATTTAAGTTGTGGTGGTGCTTGACCAGAAAATAACAGGTTGTGTCAGCCACAACTGTGGTAAATGCACGTACGGGACTTTTTGCTGCCAGCGAACTTTTCTGTGATTGAGGAAATGTGTCAACACGGTGAATCATCGGGCATCAGCAGTCTGCGATAATAAAAAGTGGAGTCAATTTAAGTGTCAGCAGGTGAAACATCTTTCAGAAGAAGCTTCTCACCTCTCAGGAAATAGAACTAAACACCTTTGGGAGTGTTGTGCAAGTGGTAATCACACAGCTGAATGCTGAGAGTTCCTAAATTTCCTGGTGGCTTCAACCCAACTTATCTCTAGCAATGTCTAATCTCAGATTTTGAGCACAAGCAGTTTGCCTTTCAGTAGTTAATGACGCTTGGTAACCATATAATTCATATTATTGTGGATGACGTGAAGAAGAAACTGTAGTTCCGGTCACTTTGTTATGCTGTCCGTTATCTCTGGTTCCAGTCTAACAGTGTTTATTGCAACATTGGTTACTCTGATTGCACTTCTCCAGAGAAAATCCACTGATTCTGCCCTGTAGGCCAAACAAATAAAAATCTTACATAGCAGTGTCCTGTTCGCACCCAATTCCCTCGCATGATTATACAAAATTAACACGGTAGAATCAGCATTATGGGGATGTCTTAAACGTAAGACGCTGAGATTGTGCTGACTCGAGTTGTAGTACCTCTATTAAAATGGGTTTTTAAGCCGCCCTTGAGTCTTAAATTGGATGTTTTCCAGTGTTTAATACTCACATATCTGCCTGCGTCTCACTCTCTGGTCTGCCAAACCAGAATGCACAATATTGGAATGAAAGTGGAACTGCAAAACTGAATGCAGCAACTAATGAGATTAGTTACACCTATGCTTTTCCTGCCATAATGTGTCAAACTGTGCAATGTGAGGAGGATGTATGGTCCATGTTAAATTAGTTTTTGCCTGTTGAAAAGCTACCAAAATGCCAAGTGATAAAATTAAAATAGGGATGTATTGTTTGCAGCAGGATGAACAAGCTCAGCGGGGGCTGGAATCTGTAGTGAAGGATGCTGAGAAAACTACTCAGTATTATGGACAACAATTTACAATTTTGCTTTTCTCAATAGTTTGTGCAATATCAGTTTCATAATGTTGTAATATTCCAATTTCATGTCCAATATTTCATTCAGATCTACAATATTTGATTGCCATGTGTAATATTACCCCTACTATCTCAGAATCATTTCCAATATTACTTTTCTATTCTTGCCTTATTTTAGTTTACCTATTTTTATTTTCAGTAATGTATCATACTTACATCTTATTGCTTTTTCATTAGGCACTGCATTCATTCTCGCGTCATTTCTTCTGAGCAATATCTGCCACAAGAATTTCCAATTTGATTACTAATGTTCCATCATATCTTATCTTTCAGTTCCCATATTTTACCCATTTTAAACAAGTTAATGTAAGTCTCACATGTCTCCAGAATATGTATTTCCTGTTTCTGCTCCAAATACTGCACCGATCGTTCATTCTACAAAGCTTAATAAAGCTTTCAACAGTCTATGTAAACTCAGGAATGACGATTTTAACTAATGTTCAACTGGCAAAATGAGAACATTAATTGTCTCATTAAAATGTTACGTTATGCTGGGAAACCTTACGTCCTGGCATTTATGTAGATGATACTTTGACACCTGCCTACTTAAGCATTGTTCTAGACCAAGCACACCTCCCATGGTGACTGCACTCCCCAGTTGTAGTGCAGACAATGCGTCCTACCACTCCTTAATAACTTGAAGAACACAACAAAGGGCCCAAGGCATTGACCCAGACCCCAAAATACCCAGTTCTTGTAGATCCAAGGGAAGTACTGGAACAAGTCCTATCCATGGGGCCCCTACTTAGCAACCTACAGCATCCTAGTGGCCTATTTGTGCTTTCCGTGTCCATGTGCATAAGGCGAAGTGGACAGTGGACATTCATGTGACTCTGTCCAAGCAGACAGGCATATTGTCCCTCACATCAAAACTCAGATAAACACACAGAGTAGTTTTTACAGGACATAGCAGCTACTTACAGATGTAGCACCGTGGGCGGACTTAGCACAGGATTTCTGGAGATTTCAGAGCTTCTTACTGTGTGAACTCCATCCGTGGAAAGCACTTCTGGCTGCAGCTACTTCAATTACAACTCTGTTAATGATGAAATTTAAAGGAGTAGATGATTGACAGTTTACTTGCACTGTCTCTCCAAACTACCAAACATTTGCTTTAAGCACCATTTGTTGGCACATGTGCCATTGGTGTTTGTGCAGACTCTCCACATTGTCATAAATATGGCAGACGGTCTGTGTGGACCTTCGTTTATTTAGGTGGATGACAGTTATATTACATGAACCCTTACAGACGTGGAAAGCATGAACTGGCCTTAAAGATGTGCTACCAAAGGACACCCCTTGAAGTCACGTATCCTTGATCCACTGAGTCTGGCTCACATCCCACGCAGATGGACGCATTTCCACTGACCTGAAGGATGTGCTACCAAAGGACACCTTCTGTAGTCCTGTGACCTGCTGAGTCTGAGCTGTTTTGATGGCACAAGAAGGACCTGCACGCTGTTAGTGAGGCTGTTTTAATGCTGTGGCTGATCTGCGTATTAACAGACTTCATATTTTCTCTGTTACTGGAATCAAACTCTCGGCCATTGTGCCCACTTTTAGAAAACAGGCTGTCTTGCCTGTATAGCAGCACAGAAGCTAGCTCTGCACTGCTATAAATCCCTCTCAGGGTGTGTTTTTTATTGCTTCTTCGCCTTTTGTTAAGCTTCACTGTACTGTATGTTCTTGCCGCTTTCCCCTATTGTTGCTGCTGTTCCAGAACGGCTTTCATGATTTCAAAATAGAGTTCATTCATGTGAAGGTGAACATCAGGAAAGGCGGTCACCACAACAACAGACACACAAGTGCACACACTTGAGACTTTGCTTGCTTTTACGGAAGCTCGGGCCTCTTTGAAGGGAGTTGACCTTCCTTTGACTTGGTTCTCCTGTGGTTTGAACTCTGGACATATGAGCCGTCTAAACACTGTTTCCTCACAGTCATGCATAAACACAAACACAGTCACAAACGGAGGCGAAAAATCAACCTCCCTTCCTCTTCTTCTGTCTGATTCACGCTGAGAATCTTTGTCTGGATGCAAAAATAAACTCCTAATCCTACTTATCTGGGAAGGGTGTGCATGCACGCGTACTGTATGAATGTGTGTGTATTCTTATGCATGGCGTGTGCAGGTGTGTTTGTATCAGAGTTCACTTTGAAGCAGCACAATTCTGTTAGTGTGTATCTGTGTGTGTGTGTGTGTGTGTGTGTGTGTGTGTGTTCACCCTGGGAAATGAAAACGCTGACCCAATTTAATACACCTGTGTCTCGCTGCACTCTGGCCCAGCACTCAATCACACACACACAAACACACACACACCTCAACCCAACTTCCAGTGGAGTACAGCTCTCCAACACCACATAATCCCAGAGCTCTGACTCGGCTATACAGATAAATTCAGTCAATTCAAATATAGGAGCTGTTTTTTTTCCCCTACTTTTTACTTTTTTTCATTTCAAAATTGGAAAATAATAAAGCAGCAACACGAAGGAGAAGATCTGAGGAGATTTTCTTTCATTTCCTCGTGATTGAGACTTCGTGCCGATGCGTGAGTTAAGCAGCAGAATGAGATTTACAGTTTTAATAATTCTATTTTTTTTTTTTTTTAAAAGCTGTTTGAATTTGATCATTTCAAGTAATTTAAACAAAACTATTCATCTGCAGGTGTGCCTCGGCTCAGCGAAGAGACTTAATAATACAGGGGGTGTTAATAATGTATACAGATATACAGTGGAAAACAGCAGGTGTGAATTAAGCTGCGTATTTGTGTTCAGATTTGAGCTTTCATGTTTGTGCTGCACGTCTGCTGTTAAGGATGCAGCCTCCATACTGGGCGTGTTTCCCCTCAGGCTGAGCTGCCAGCATGCCGGTGATGTCCCGGTGAGATGCTCTTTGCCGGGTGGCCTCACACTGTCGTGAGGCGGTAATGAACCTCCTGCCATACGACTTC
Organism: Amphiprion ocellaris; assembly: GCF_022539595.1. Classification (NCBI taxonomy): domain Eukaryota; kingdom Metazoa; phylum Chordata; class Actinopteri; family Pomacentridae; genus Amphiprion; species Amphiprion ocellaris. Next base: position 12,109,771 of record NC_072785.1, read on the forward strand.
CACACATACACACACAGGCATAATCTCATCCACAACCCCGAGGCACAAAGAGATGTCACATTAGCATGGTGCTATTTTCTCTGGAGTGTGTGGGTGTGTGTGTGTGTGTTCAGGGAGACAAATGACTACATTGTCTCTGGATTTGTACTTCCTGCATGTGTCTGTAATTAATATGGGCACGCAGCGGGTGTAAACATTAGAAAGGACATTTTTTTCCCCTTTTTTTCTGAGATTAATCTGTCTTGTCAGATCTGCATCCGCACTAAACCTCGGCACTCTGGCCTGGCAGGCATTTGTGAACACAGCCCCAGCACACACACACACACACACACACACACACACACACACACACACACACACACACACACACACACACACACACAAACAACAAAACAGAGATTTAGCATCTTGCTTCGCACAGCGTTGTGTCACGATCTCTGTCTATAGCCGTGACTCTATTAAAATGGTGCACTTTTTTAGGTGAATTTCAGAAACTTTTGGCAAAATCTGTTTTTCCGCTACTTTCACACAAAGCGGGTGTCACAAATTGCATAAATACTCAAACACACGTGATACATCATTGTGTTTTAATAGCTTTTCCAATCTAAAACTCCGTTTGGCATTGTTTGATTTTAATAGAGTGTTATGGTGCCTGGTGGCTGGATGCCTTATGTTGTTGTGGTGGATCCTTTGTGGCCTCCATGTGGGGAGAAAATTTGCATGGACTTGATTACAGCCAGCTGGAGACGATGCTGCAGAACCCACCTGTCCAACATCAGGGATGACTGGCCTGGAGCTCCAGCCCTTGTCCTCTTCCCCACCTACCGATCTGGCTGATTGGTCCTCCGCCCTGTTTCCTCCTCCAACCAGACTGCAGCAATCACCACACCAGGCTTAAACCTGCAGCCAAACTCTGATTTAGTGTGAGCAGCTCACCTTGGTGCCTCTTGTTGTCCGAGTGTTCCGTCTAAAAATGTAACTTCTATTAGCAGCCGTTTAATTTGGTTAGAAGCTACTCGTTATCTCTCATTTTCTGTAGTTATTTAGAAATTGTTATGAGTTGGTCTTTGTTCTGAGGCACTTGCTTTTCTGATTGCTTGAACTCATTTGTTAATTTTGTTAGTCACATAGATGCTGCTATTGTGTCTTTAAGTTTGGCAACTTTTATTTAGTGATTTTGTTTCAGCTAGTTTTGTAACTCTCAGCCTTCATTTGGTTTGAGTTGGTTCTTTGATTTAGCAGAACCCACCAGCTCTGTTTTCTTTATAGTATCATCACCTTTTTTTGTTAGTTATGTCATTAAGCAAGAAATAGTTTTACCAAACCAATAACATCTGGTTGTATGTTGCTCCTAGCTGACCCCAGACAGCTGGTTTGTAACATGGAGGGATTTCTCTGATTTATGTGTATCTTCTGGGCTTTTTCTCAGCCACTATGGTTCATCTCCCTCCTTGACAAAACAGGGGTATAGAAACAAGTATACAGTTTTAAAAATCTATGAATTACGTCTCTATAAGAGGGGATTGTCAGGGTGACAGATCACTGCAGCTCCATCCTCAGCTGGCTAGCTAGTTTTTGTTTTTTATCTGTATCTAAGCTCTTCTCCTGAACGTTCACTCATCCGCGGCTTCTCTCCTGACCTTCTCACACCAGCGCCTCACCCTCTGGCCTTTCTTATCCCCTCTGCTGCAGCCCTTTGCATCCAGGCCGCAACATTTCCTCCCTGTGACCCTCTCCTCCCCCTCTGCCCCTTCCCCAGGCCAGTCCCACTCCTCTGATCCAAGACATTATGTCTTTAATCGAAGCCGACAGCCGCATCAATTTCACAGGCTGGTGTAAAGCAGCACAAGCCTGTTGCTGAAACACGCAGCTCAAACAGGTGAAACCTCCCAGAGAGCACATGGGAATGTGCAATTAGCCTGTTAATAATTAGGATGGTACATCTGGAGTCTTCATCAATACAGCTGTAACTGGCACAGGGGGTCAAATAGTTATCGGGTAATTTGTGAAATTAGGGAATTTGAAAGCTCGCACCTTTTACTGTGTGGGTTTTAGAAGGTGCTGTGTGGTTTGGTTGTGATGCCTTAATGATTCCTCCGTGTTAGCTGTTGTGTTATTGAAGTGTAACGTCTCTAACACCGGCTGAAAGAATTAAAGGCGCTAAAATGTACACCAGTGAAAACAGTTTAAAGGTGGTGACGCCCGCAGGTGTAGAATTAGTGCACTCATTCATTACTGCCTATGTAAATCCTTTATAATTTACAATACTTTAAAGTCAGTGGTAATCTGAGATTTTGAATATCAAACCAGGTTATTACTGACAGACGTAGAGTCACAACACTAATATTTCCATCTGTAACACTTTTGCATAAGTTTTATCGCATTATGGGATTGGTTAAAAAAAAGGTGTTGCCATGGACATTATTTTATATGTTTCATTCACTATATGGTAAGCTGAATGTGATTTCATACAATTTAAACAGCTTTTGTTTTGGTAAGTCCTCATTTTTTACTTAATATCTGTGGAACTTCACCATGCAAACCATGAAGTTTTGTAGATTTATTTTATAGTATATTAATTAGAGGTAATTAGTTGTATTTTTCTCTTTGCTTTTATTCTTATTTCCTTTTTTTGTCTTGTTTCTTTTTTGTTTTAGTTGCTCACCTTATCTATCTTCTTGCTCTTGCAACGGTTTTCCCTCTGCCTGTTAATTGCTTTAGATGCTTGCAATAAAAAGAGATCTAACAGCTGTAATATATGCTCAGATGGAAGCTGCACTGTAAAGCTGCAACTAACAGTTATGTTCAGTAATTAAAAACAACAACAACAGATTCGTAGTTTAGTTTTAGTTTGAAATGATCAAAGTAGTTAGAAAAGTTGACCAAAGGATCCTGACATGCACTTCCCACCTACAGTTCTTCTCAGAGCATTCAACTGAGCAATGAATATGATCTCACTGTCAAATCGTCACAGCTTGGCATCATTTTAAACATGGAGGGTTCCCTTTAAGTTTGACATATAGCTCATTGTTGGATCCATTGGTATACTGTACCCTTCACTACAAATGTAACCACATAGCAGCTAAGCAAACCACAACAACTGCATTTGATCTGCTTGGTAGCATTAGATTGATTAAGGCAAAGACAATGACCCCATGAAACACAAAGTGATATCTAACAGGGAAACACAAGAGCTAGTATTCTGCCATTGCAACCATATTCTGTTTTCATTCAGTAGAACATAATGGTCTTTCTGCACCTCGATATCTTTCTGCTACAGTGGAAAAAATGCCTTAGCTTGTTTGTATTTCTCTAAAAAATCACAGTCTGAGAGATGCAACTTCAGTGTTCACCCACAACCGTGATGGGTGGAATTAGATTTAGTGCAATATTTGTATTCAGGGAGATGAGCACTGCCATTAAAGTGGATAGTTCTCCAAAAACACTAAATAATCCAATTTTTTTGTTGTGCTAAGTTGCTGCTCGGAGGTTGTTGTTTCCCGTTGTGAAGAAATATCACCATCAGAATGCTGATTAAAATGTGTGGTGGCTTTTATGCACACTTGGTACCAACATCCAGCGAGTCAAAACACAGTTCTTGTAGCTCTATCAATCTGCGTATAGACTCAGTTGGTTCTAACATTCTCTCCTTTCTCTGTGTTACAATAACTTCATTTAAAAATGCCTGCTTTTCAATATTTATAGTCTTCAACTTCAAAATGATCTGCTCTGTTTCTGTCGTTGTTTGAAGAACATAAAGATATTCAGTATCGTGGCATATAGCATTTATCTTGGTAATTAGAGCTACAAATCAAATTTTAGCATCATTTTGCAATGTGCAAGGTATTTCATAAGACCTATAAATTACCCTTAATTGCCAGAGAGACAAACCGTAGCCAGATTTTCTCAACTGGTTGTCACTGTCACTCCTTTTTAGGCAGTTTTCAGGCAAGATGTTTGGCTTGTAAGATAAGATAAGATAAGATAAGATAAGATAAGACTTAATCCCGAAGAAAATTCTTGTGTCAGACATTGCTCAGAAAAAACAAATGACATAAGAAAAGCAGTGCCTTAAAGTAGAAAGCACATGTGATTAATGCTGTGAACAGATGTATTTAATCCCAAACCACGATCTTTTTCTAAACTTAACCCAGTAGTTTTGATGGCTAAACTGGTGGAAGATAACAGCAAGTGAAGATGAAATCAAAGTCGCAGAATGTAAGCAAACTAAATGAAAAAATGACAGCCCTGTCACCTCTTAACCTCCTACTCTGCTCCATTACACTGAAAAAAAACTCTTAAACATCTATTAGCATGGGATATTGACATGGGAGGCACTGTGGCCAAAGGACACCTTGTGTGTATCTCTTAGATGCCAGCAGTTGTTTTTTTTGTTTTTTTAAATGCTGTTTTTTACACCCTGGGAATGAATTTGGGTCTGTAGCGTAAGCAATACTGGATATTTACATCAATTTCTGTTTAACACTCTCGTGATTGCTGGATCTAAGTCTGCTGTACTGTACGTTCACTGGGGACACTGAGGCCACAGAGAGCCTTGTACATGTCTGCTCTTATCACAGTCTGCATCTCTGTCTGTCTCACATTCTGCTCATATCTGCCAATCCAGCTCTCTTTATATCTGTTACAGTACAGCCTGTACAGCAGCTTTCACGCTCTCCCAGCTCATTCTTTCCACCTCAGTGCCACATCACTTTGTTTAATGGAAAGAAAGGTGGGAGGACAGACACAGCTCCTTTAAATGTATATTCGCTGTCTGTGAATATTCATTTAATGCCAAGGTTAAGATACATCTGTTCTGATAAATTGGCACTGCTCTCCTTAAAAGGGAGGCAAAGAGTGCATGTGCATGTAAACTGGTCTTTTTACCAAGGTTGGCTGATTTTATATTATGAAGACAAAGTTAAGCTTGAGAAACTGAAAGGATGACTCAACCTTGTTTGCACTTTTTCAAAAAGTCTTTGCAATAGGTGCAGAGAACCAATTTTCAATACATTAACCTTCTGACAATATAGGAGAATTTCTTTGTATTCAGACTTTGCGGATTGACTAACCAAAAGAAAAGGGTTAGGGTTATCAAATAGAACAAACTATGATGTTTTGTTGTTGTTCTGCATGATGTTAACCACTCCATGCTACATTTAGAGATGGAAATTAGTTCAGGAATTTCCTTTGTGGTTTAATGTGACATTGCATCACAATATTTAAAACCTACAGACATGGGGATCTTTAGAAGTCCAACAAAAGCTTGGCGCCAACTCCCCAACAATGCACTTTTTTCTTCTTTTTTTTAAAAAGACGAGTTTGGAGAAATATTAGAATTTACTGAGCAGAACAAGATGAAAAGTGTTACCAAGGTCAATAGAAGAGATGCAGGCCTGCCAGTGCAGATAAACCAGCAAAACATAAAAGGGTTTAATTAAAATTGTTATGCTATATTCCTGTTGTGAGTGTCTTTGAGCAAACCGAAGGAGAAAATGTAAATTAAAGATTAAATGCATGCATAGATATGTAGACTTGAGCACGACCGATGCAGTCAAGGCCGTCCATACAGCACGTGTGTGAGCAATCCATAAAGCGCAGCCGCACAAGTCGACAGGAATAAATGCTAAAAAGCAAATCAGAACATATGGACACGACTGCACGGCAAATACAAAATGGAAGAATGCAACAGGAGACAATAACATCCAGACTAGCTGGGCGTTTTCGGCGAGCTATGTTAAGCACAGTTTATTGACCAATCTGCTCCTTCACACACACATGCAGGCACGTATGCACACACACACACACACACACACACACACACACACACACACACACACACACACACACTCCTCCCCGCCCAGTCATGTAGGCCCGGGGCAACTTTTCATTAACGTTGTGGTATTACTTCAAACCCATTAAAATAGGCCTCTCCTAATCTAAATCCAATAATTTGTGCACTTCTCCCTCCCTTCGCTGGCATCATGCTTTCCTCTATCTAACCCAATACTAAAAGAGAAGATTCATTATCTCTTGTTTGGACAGGGATTATGCTGATCGGGGCGGCTTAAAGCGGAAGATATAAAGACTCTTAATAAAATTCTTCAGCCGTTGCAGCAATGTGCCATCTAATTTAAAGCAGTCAGACCCTTTAACACTCTCACACACACAGTCACACACACACACACTTCCCGTCCATCACCTTCTTTCCTAAATCTCAGCATACCTGCTTCTCATCTCCATTTCTATCCCTATTTAATCCTTATTTCCCATCATTTGTTACTAAAACCTGCATTGAAATGTTAGTCAGGGGCAGATTTATTGTCGTACTTTCTATATAAGATTATCTGCTTCTATAAAACCGCGACTTGCCTCTTTTACCTCGAAAAACCGCCACAAAGACAAACATAAACGACTGTTTCATGCTTGCTTAAATCATCTAAACAGCTTTGCAATAATAAAATCACGCCTGATCTGGGATATGAGCCTTTTAATTTTGCGCCATAAAGTTCAGATTCAATATAAAATACACAGATGATGCTGGATGTTGAAAAGCAAGCGCGGGAAATGAAGGAAAGTATCAGACTAATGTGATTTTTTTTCTTTTTTTCTTCCTCATGTCATTGCAGTAGTTCAGGAGCAGCTGGAGTGCCTTTTTTATTGGTTTCTATTCACTGAGGCGCCAGAGTTAAGGTTTGTGGAATTCAAATGAAGAGTTCATTTCTAAAAAGGAATAATATCCTTCAGCACCTGAACTTCGTCACTCAGCATGTAAGTATTCAAGACTTGAAAATGTGGAGCCTTCTGTTTATGAATACCCTTTTCACTTCGCCAGAAAGGGATTTAAGCTTAAATAGTGCCGTAATTTTATTTCATGCATTCAGTGCCTTTTTTTAAGGTTAACCGTCAATCTTTTTCCAAAGCAGATACGGAACAAAAAAAAAAAAAAAAAGGTGCACATTTTATCATATTGAACTTGTTGGAAGCAGCACCTTGGAGGATGGCTGCGTCGCATTTAGATGTAGCAGATTAAGTCATGAGAGTCACTATAGATTAACCTGCAGAGCAGCACGGAGCAGACTGGCAGCTCTGCAAATGTTTTCACGTCATGCAATATACATGCAGAAATGAGTGTGGAGAAATGCAAAGCGCTTGCATGGAGGCACGAGGACATTTCACAGTGGCTCAGTGCATCCATCCATCCATCCATCCATCCATCCATCCATCCATCCATCCATCCATCCATCCATCCATCCATCCATCCATCCATCCATCCATCGTCCTCCTTCTTCTCAGTGGGGTAATGATCGCAGGCCTCGCCACCATCGCAGTCCTTTGCAGTTCCAACTCCAGTTAATTTCCTGCTGCTGTTTATGTGGCAGTGAAGGCAGTTTTTATGAAGGTATCTGTCTTCTTGATGTCCTCACCATTTGACAATTCATTGTCAGCTGAATTGGCTCGAAGAGTGACTGTTAGCCACGGCGCTTTTCAGAAATAATATCTGCAGATTTATTAATATTTTTCCCCTTCTGCTTCACTCTCACCTTGCCTTTGTCTGTTTGTTATTTACTCGCATGCCATTATGGGAAATAATCTGCTTCATAGTATCTGACAACAAAAGGAGCTGATGCATTGATTAGGATTTCAATGCAGATGTGAGCAAACAAAGTTATTATTGCAGACATGATTGGGAAACATCACCCAGTCATTTCGCGGGCAGAAACCACAAACAAACACATGTAATTAAGATCTGTTAAGTGAGCAGGTTTCTGAGGTGAGCAGGCAGTGAATGGAGGCTGCTTCAGTCATCATTAATGTTCATTTACAGGCAAAAGTCCTCTCTCGGAAACCTGAGGAGCGCTGGAGCACAATATCGAAATCTTTAAAACAAATACATAAAATATGACCTGTTCAGAAAGGGAATCAATATTGCATGTTTGTCTGGAGGAAAGCTGCTGATGCATTTGCTGTGCTGACTTTTCCAATTTCTACATCTGAGATTACCATCGCTTTCGAGTATGCTGCTCATTTTGAAAAACAGAATTTCATTCAGTCGCTGCTGTAGCTGCATGCCCCGAGGCACTGTGAGTGAGGGAAAGTGTATTAATGAAATGAGAGACAGACAGTGTTATTTAAATCACCTCAACAGCATAACCTGAGGCCTAACACAGGCTCTCTGCTGCTTTCCAGACCTGTTTTCATACCTCAGCCAACCAAACCACGCTTAATCATATCCAAATAAACTCAGCCAGAGACGGCCAAACTAAAAGACTCGGACAAACTTTGCCACGCTGAATCGAATCAGGGTATTGAATCGAATCGAAATGATTTGCTTCAAACCAGGGCATGGAATGTTTGCACTTTTTTTTTCTATGGACCACTGAATCCTGAACTACCATTGAACAGGATGTTGAATTTGAAAAAAGACCACTTTCTCAGGACTTCACGGTACACTTCATGATTTTTTTGCCATCATGTTGAACGTTGGATTCTAAAATTGCCAGTATTCTCATGTCTGCTCTCCAACTGTGTAGTTAGCGTGAACATTTACTTAGCCTAGTGTAATTTAGGACAGCGGTTTCACTGTGGTCCCTTTTCCAAAAATACAGGGACAATTGGACGAAGAACAGCGTTTGCTCACATTTTGTAAAATTTGTATCATAAAAGTAAAATTAAACATTAAATGCCACATTAGCTGTTAGAAGTCTCTTCACTACAAGTCCAGGATGTGTTGCTTTCAAGTGTTTTGCTAATATGGCAGATTGTAATCAGATTTTTTTGCCACCTTTTAGTCACCTTTTTGTTCTAAACATAGATCACGTGGCATTTGTTGTTCTTGGATTTCTGTCCATTGTATATAGATATCACTTTTGATTACTCTTGTATTTGTGGCCATTACTGCTTTCTATCTGTGCTGTTTCTGCTCCCAGTAGTGTCGTTTATTTGTGACAGACATCAGCGATAGTGGTATATAACGACAGGAGTATGCATATCAGTCTGTGTATTTGATTGCAGATGAATCCCAACACAAAGAAAGAGAGGGATTTTTGCCTTAAATTGCGACTATTGGATCCTCCAAATGTCTCCCACAGTAACTTTCTGGAGTGTCCACTCATTGTGTGCCAACCTCATGGTGACGACAAGCCTCCATGAAGTTACTGTTCCAGCCAAGCGCCAAACCTTTAGCCACATAACGCTGAGTAAAACTGCAAAGTGCTTTTTTTTCCATTTCAATTTTCAGATTTCTCAAAATGTCACACTATTAGTTCAAAAACTATGAATAGTCATAATGAAACATAAATATCATGTTAAACTGACTCTAAAAAGTTCTCATATTTTCAAGAAATTACATAATTGTGAGGGGAAAATCCTACACGAAAGAAACACTTGGAAATTTTGTAATGCCAAATTATTGATAACGATCAACTTCCTACCCTGTGATATACTACTTCAAATTGTATGTACTATAATTTATGTATCTTGTATTTAAATGTATTTAAATGTTGCACGAGTTGTAACAACTACAATTAAACCCCTATTATTTAACTATTGTGTTCTGCTAGTGACAGTAAATGTAATTAAACAAACACTGTTGACTCAGACATAAAAACTTTGCAGTTGATTGCTTTTAATCTTAAACTGTAATACTTCCTCTGAGGTTTTTGTTATGTGACAATCGGCATATGTTTGTCTGTTAATCTGTCCCTCTGTGTGTGTGCAACATTACTCAAAAACAGAATGACGGATTTGGATGAAATTTTCAGGGAAAGTCAGAAATAACACAAGGACCACCTGATTAGATTTTGGCAGTGATTCGGCTTCTAGTCTGGATCCACGGATTTGTTAAAGATTTCACTGCGAAATAGCGGCATGGCATTACTGTAACTATGACAACAAGTGAACACTACGTCAGCTGCCTGCTAATCCGTCAGAAATCATACAACGACTAAGCAGCCTTGGCGGAGTACTGCACTCTGTGATTGTTTTTGTTGTTTTATCTGGACCATTAGAAACTTTTGTTAGACGTTTCCCTTTTTACACCATCGGCTCCACTATACTCCAAGTTTCTGTAGCCTCCTCTTTCTCCATCACTAAAATTGCTCTTCCCTGTACTCTTGTAAACCAATCATTGCTGGTTGATGCAAAATCCTTCTCTAATGGTGCATCAGCGCGGAAAAGTCACACAGACACCAGGTTTAGAATTGAAAATATACTGCAAAATACAGAGAGATTTAACCCTAACTGATGGGCTTAATCAACATTGTGGGAACTTGTTTGGCAAAGGCATGGATGTAACAGATGTTCATTTATGTGTAAAAGTCCCGCACACTGGCTTTAACCTAAAATATCAACTCTGTCGCCGCTAAGCCTGTTAGCTTGTGCCACAGCTGAATGAACATACTTGGTAAACTCTTTTCATGACGACTCAACTGTGGAACAAGAATCCTGTTTGCGCGTTCAACAGGAAATCTCTAAGAAGTCATCTGGTGAAAGCACGCGACGGGTATATTTGAATACGTGTGTGTGTGTGTGTGTGTGTGTGTGTGTGTGGTGTGCCTTCTTCGTGCAGAAGCTACCTGTTCTCCCAGAACAATTAAGCCAAGCCTCTTTACAGTATCTCCGCTCCAATTAATTTTAATATTTAAACAGCCATGCAGAGACTTCTGAACCCACTAACGCAAGATTAGAGTAAACTCAATTAAATATTGATGGCCATAAATAAACATTCTAATTTGGAGAGCCGCCATGGTGCACAGTAAATCAGGAGAAGAAAAAAATGGTTTCATCTGAAATGCTATGCTTATTAGCTGAGCAAATGTTGAACTGGGGGGTAAGGAAAGGAGGTGAGTGGAAGGACAAAGGATTAATGCAGGAGGACATGGAAGAGAGCAAGTGGGAGGAAAAACAGAAGGAAAATACTAAAGGTGTTTGTGTCTTTATTGAAATTTTACATCTGCAGAATTTGTAGATAAAGACGCAGAGTTTGTTGCTTTGCTCTGGTAACATTTTTGAGAATAAATCCACAGCAAACATAGACAAACTTCATCAGCAGTACATTAGATGTTTAAATTTAGATTTTGTTTCTTCCCTGAGCTCCTAAAGGACATTTCAGCCATGCTTGTAATGTAGATTATAGGTTTACAAAGATACTTCTTTTCACTAAAACCATGCATTTCATGAAAAAAAAAAGCTTTTTTGACAACACAGATACACATAAAGACAAGGTTTTCTTTGCATTACTGGGAGCAGCAACAGCATTTATTTCAGAATAAATGAAAGAACTGGGTGTTTGTGAGCAGTAATGGCCTCAAACGCAACAGTAACCAAAGGTGACACCTGCATATATAGACTGAATTCATATTTCTTCAACAGAAAATCCACTTTTCCAGGTTTGAAATACAAAAAAATGGCTGTGCTTACTGAAGCATGCCTGTAACCCAGACTATGTTTGTGTCTTTAGAGGGCGAAGGTACACAAAAGCTAACTAACTTTGAGCGGATTTAACCGCAGAACTCTGGCCTCATATTCAAGCTTCATTGACCTGCAAAGCACCGCTGTGGTGAAGGTTTGTCAGAGAGAAGTCTTCAGTGACATTTTTACATCCCTCCTTCATCCTTTGAGCCCCCAGAATAATTTTGTTTCATCTTAAAAGGCTGAAAGATGTTACTGAACCTCTATGCAGAAAACAAGTCCTTGAGAGGCTGTCCACGTGTTCGGCTCTGACTGACAGTGAATCATTCATGGAGCGCAGGAAATATGATGAGAGCTTGATTAAGGACAGGGAGAGATGTTAAATCAGTCCAGACTGAGGGCTGATTAGAAGAGAACTTTTACATAAAAATGAAAAAAAAAAAAAAAACTGGAGGAACTGAAAAATCCTCCATCAGATGAGTCAGTGAATCTGACTCCTTGGAATTAAAGTCAACTTTTAAACGGTTGAGGTCACATCGTGCAATATTTCTGCGCCAGCGGAATGTGCAGAACTTGTACAAACTTGTGAAGATTATTTCTCATCATTGCCCAAATAAATCTTTTGCAGTCTTACATTTATGCAACATGCCATCAAAGCAGTGCCACCTACATGCAAACGCATAATCAAAGGCATACATATGTACATGCAGACAGCTACACACACACGCACACTTTTTGCGGAGGTTTTTCTACTTCAAGCTCATGAATTCATAAGACAGTGTGTATGCCAGGCAGAGCAGACTAACATGACAGCCTCCTGACAGCGCCCGTACACAGGCAGCCTGCTCTATGTTTTAAATATACAGTATATTTTGAAAGTTATTCAAGAGCGAGGGGGGAGTGTGGGTGGGGTGGGGGTAGCAGAAACACCACATGAATAAATAGAAATCAAACATTCAACGGCTGAGGTTTTGGCACTCTGAGTGGAGATATGGAGGAAGGTGTCAAGGGGTAAGGCAACAGGGTTTGACAAGGAGGCCACGACGGGCAGCAGCCGCTGTCAGAGCGCCAGGTGGTGATGCGTGAACCGGGGGAAAGGAGACGTGACGCCGCGGATTCCTCTGCCGGTCGCTGGAGAGGACCACAGGCTCCGGGACGAGCTTTAAACACACGTCCACCTGTCAGAGCTCCGGCCGGCTTCACACACACACTCGCATGCATGATAGCAGATATGCAAATGCTCCTTTTTGTGGAACGCAAAAACACGCGCAGTCATTTGATATAGTGTGGCTGCAGAGCGTAGGGAAATCCCTCCTCACATCCAAAGGAATTACATCCATATTGAGCAATCAGCAGGCTGTGATGTAAAATGTTCAGTGCAAATAGGTGTGTTTTATGTCGGAAGCAGGACTAGCGATAGGTGTGCTGCTAGTCCGATGTACGTGTAAAAAGCCAGATTACGTGTCCCAACGTGAATCTGAAACCAGGATTTTACCTTAAATGACTTTTTTAGTTGCCAAATCATCCCCTAATGATAGTTTATTTGCTTTAAATCAGTCCTTCCATAGCCCTGACAACGCTGCCATGTGCATTGTAGAATCGCATCCTATGTGATTTGTGTTTTTGCAGAGTTGTCAATGCCCTTGTTTTGCAACATGGCCTGAAAACTGTGACTCACTGCGCAGTCAAATATTCCACTGGTGACAAAAGGTTAAAGGATGGTGACACTGGTAAACAGTCAGACAGAACTGGTCTCATCTCTGCATGCACTGTGCTGCTCTCTTCGGTCTTTCGCTTGGTTATGAAACACTCATTAACAGGCAGTTTGGTATTGGTACTTTTGGTGATAACACTCAGTTTGTGAATATGTGGAACTAGTCTTCTGTTATATATCTATATTAATATTTAAAATCTTCAAATGTCATTGTAAAAGTAGCAAAATCTGTGACTCCAGACAGATTTTGTTATTTAAATGACCCCAATCATAGTCACATTAGCACACTGACCCTATAATACATTAGTCAGGCTTTTCAGTTAAAAACATTTCTGCCCCATGTGTATTTTTAACTATAAATCAATATTTATTGCCCTTAACTTCTGAATATAGGTTATAATGTGGTTGTGTGATGTTGCCCCTACCTCTCTCTCCCTCTCTTGCTTGCTCTCTCTCCATCTGTCTCTTGCATTTCCTGAGGGAAAAGCCGGACAGTGGGCAAAGTGTTTTTTGGAGCCAGCATGGGATACAAAGGCAAAAGGGAGAGAGTGGGGAGGGGGAAAAGCTCCCATTCACATCCCCATAATACTCTATTCATGAAACCCCATGTGCTTTTATTATTTAAAGCATTCTCCCAGCACAGAGAGCTCCATCCTGTCTCATTGTGAAGCCATCATCTGAGGAGCTATTTCCACAGAAGCAAAAAATAGTCCTATTTGTGAAATACTGATTATCTAAAATGGGACCCCAGGGCCTTGGTGGAAGGGAATACCAGATTCCACAGGCTTCCGCATCCCACTGGTGGATTATGTGGGTTTTTTTTTTTTCTCAGCTTTCCTTTTCCTCATCCTAACTCTGCTTGATATTATTACACAAGCTTTGGATACCAACTGTCAGAGAATGCAGACTGTAATGCATCACTTGTCTGCACAAAAATATATAATTATGCTCATCTAACAAGTTTTCAAGGCCAAATGGATGTAATATCTCTTGTGTGAAACAATAATCTTGCAATGCATCAGTATAATTGAAAAAAATTTTTGCAACATTTGCTTATTTGTCACCTCGCAGGAAATGGGCTGTGTTGACAGCTTAAGAAAAAAAAAGATGTAGAAAAGATGCCAGTAATTAGCTTTGTGTGGGTGGACTTGTGTGCACTGGTGTGTTCGTGCATGTGCTTTTCGTGCCTATTTGTCCTGCTCATTTGGATTGCAGTGTATTGTCTTACCTGCCCATATTGTTTGTTTGTTGAATGTTCCCATTGTCTAGTGTACCTTGACACCCAGGCCTATCGTTGGCACCATCAAATCACATGAAAGCCAGACTAATTGAGCAAGTATTGATGGAAATGTGGCGCCTTGACTCTCCCCTTTGGCTCTGCAGCTGATGCCGTCATCATCGCACAGGAGTGGAGTGCTGCGGGAGGATGAGACACTTTAAATACACATGGCGAGACACGTTTAGAGACAAACACAGACTGAAATCTGTGCCGAAAGAACGTCGAACATGAACTTAGGGCTTAAAGAGAAACAAAGACGCGTATACAATGTCAGAGAAAGACCCGAACTGTCACATGTACTGTACGTGTGCAATCACGACAATGGTGCTAAATACTGGCAATCAAGGCCGATTCATCAGAGCCTTCTTTTCTCGCCAAGGAAGGCAGCACACTGTAATTATGTAGACATCAGCCTCTGCGACAGCCACCCGCGCGAGTTGTAATTTCGCCCAATTTATGTTAGAAGGCTTCAAAGGGCCTATAATTTGAATCCCTTCAGCTTTATGGTAATGTGTTAGCATTGACTGTTGCACCTTTGTGCTCACATAAAATGAGCACGTGTGTTGAAAGATGTGCTGGAGGGAATTTTGTGAGGAGAAGACAGTCGTGTTGACTCAAGGGAGATAGCTGCAGTGACAGAGGGATTGAGGGTGCTTTCACACCTGTAGTTCAGTTCATTTGGTCTAGACTGAAAAATAAAAAGGCACTTTGCTGGCTTTTTTTTTTTTTTTTTTGGTCTAGTTCATGTGACTGACAAGAACACATGCGGCCCTTTCCCTTGCCATATAATTAACTTCTCAGAGTTCACAAGGAGTTCACAACTGAAGATGATTAGCGGAGATTGCAAATTCAGAATAAATAAGTCAGAAATGGAACAAAAAGAGGCAATTTTTTCTCCAATATTCTATAATAATATATTCTGTAATACACTGTGAGATCTGGATAGTGTATGCCACTTGTTTAACTTACTGTAGTTATTGGGAAACTGCTAAAATGCAAGGAGTAGGATATAAAACACCAATAATTTACATTCTTATCTGCTGATTTGCTTACATGTTAACATTAAAAAGACACAGGGTTGTCAAACTCGGCACTCAATGCTCTGAATTTCATTTTTATTCAAGATCAGAGATACAGACTTTATAAAATAACATTTAATCAGCTTACTTGTAACTTTTAAGCAATATACATTCAAGTTCCAGTTAATCAGAATAAATCTGAGCTTAGTGGGAGAAATTTTCCTGCAGTCAGTTGCATCAGTGTGACCCCAAAACGTTGATACATCACAAACATTACATCAGTTGTGATCTAGCTCAGATAGTTAGTTCATATTTAGTTCTGACCCAGACGTATTGTTGCATTTACACTAGTTGGAGAAATTATGCATAATTGTGGAGAAAACAAGACTTACGCTGTATCTGCAATTCAGGAGCTGACAGCAAATTATCTTCTATAAAGTTAATGCATGAACTTGGCAGCAACCCCCAAAGACTGGATGTAAAGATGAACCAATCCTCTGTTATGCCCCCTACAGGTTCCTTGAGACCTGATTTTGAGGCTCAGTTTGGGGGCTCCAGCAATCGCCATCTTCACACTGCCTGGCTCCTACAATTCCTGGCCAATAAAAAAATGTGTAAAGAGATCTGAGTGGGGGCTGCATAGTGGTGTGGTGGTTAGCACATTCGCCTTGCAGCTAGAAGATCCCCTGTTCGTGTCCCAGCCTTCCTGGGATCTTTCTGCATGGAGTTTGCATATTCTCCCTGTGCATGCGTGGGTTTTCTCCAGGTATTCTGGCTTCCTCCCACAGTCCAAAATATGCTGTAGGTGTGAATGTGAGTGTGATTGTTTGTCTGTATATGTAGTCCTGTGACAGACTGGTGACCTGTCCAGGGTGTCCCCTGCATTTGCCCCAAGTCAGCTGGGATAGACTCCAGCCCCCCCGCAACCCCAATGGAGATTAAGCAGTGTATAGATGATGGGTGGATGGATGGAGATCTCAGTGGAGCCACCACATAGACAAGATATGCAAATATCTGTAGGCGATGAACTGTCCTGTGACAGCACCCACCTGTCACCCAAAGCAGCCACAGCCCTAATTATACACAAATTTAAGTCATGCTATATAAAAATTCCCCTCCATACTGTTGTTCTGAGCAGAAAAACTTGCAACAGAGACCTAAACAGTATTTTGCACTGTAACTACGGTTATTTCTGCTGTAAAGGTGGGCATTTTAACATGGGGGGTCTATGGGAACTGACTCCTTTTCGGGGGCAGCCTCAAGTGACCATTTGAGGAATCGCACTGGCTTCATTTTTCAGTCCCAGAGCTTACAACACCGTCTCCAGCAGTTAACGTCACCATGACAACAATGGCTATAATGGGGAAATAAGCCACGTCAAAATGACATTATTCTGGGGACTGAATCACTCTAAATAATCTTCAGCTACACTGTAAAGTGACAACAATTCACTGATCAAGAGAACATTTGTTTAAAAATAGAAAACATTACACTTCATAATCTTATGTATTTAAAACATGAGGATCGGGCTGAGCTTAGATTGATTTTGTCATTTGGTCCAGATGAGGACCAAGGTTCAGATATTGAAAAGGCCTGTCCTTCATGAATAAAGCTCTATTTGCTTATATAGATCTTAAATGTTATTTGGAGATGGCTTTGAGAGCAAGCAGGCTTTCATGAATACATACTAAAACTACATTAATATAGTCTTACAGAGTCCATAGCTTTCAGATCAGCCTAAAATAACTGCATTCAAAGGGCAACAGGTTAGGTGTGAACGCACCCTGACAGATGTGGGTAGTTTATGAACACACGTGTACATACAAATGACTATATGAATCCTATGTAACCCCTGTTCCTCAGCTCTGTGTGCATGCCTTTCTGTCCATACGGCTTATTACAGGGTGTTAAAGGCAATGACAGCATCAGAAGACTATTGGCCGATGCTTCAAGAGTCAAAGGTCGCCACAAAGAGCATCAGTGACATTTAAGAATTCTTCTTTGAAATCTCACAAATGTGGATCAAACATGAGAGGAAACAGCAAATTGGTGAAAGTGAAGAAAACAAGCTGTGGGGGTCAAAGGTTGCTCGGCTGTTTCAGGGTGTCTGACCACATAACAAGACTTCTATGCCTTCTTTCATACTCTGTGCTTCATCTTTCCCCCGCCCCACCACCAGCCCCGCTCTGTCTCTTCCTTCTCTCTGAGGGCCTCTTAATGACTAACCTGTCAGGATTAGCATCTCTCCCTATTTCACACTGTGGTATCCAGCTTCCTGCTCATCCTCTAATGAACAACCCCAGCTCCAAGGACGGAGCAGACGGGGTGAAGACAGATGAAAAGCTCAAAAGCGCACATCACAGCCTAGCTTCACATTTCAGGGCTCCGCGCCACCCGCGTCGAGCCAAGCTGGCTTTTTTCTTCTCTTCTCGCCCCCTTTTAACGTCCTCTGTCGTTCCCAGCTTCCGATGGTTAGGACAACTTAATTAATCACTATACGCCTCTAATGAATTGACCAGCCGGGGTGTATTGATCCCTGGGGTATCAGCGGCTCGCCTCTGTGAAGTCTAATACCCTCTTCTGAGCTCATACATCAAACATCTTGAGGAAAAAGTGGGAAGGAATATCATACTGAAAGCTTCTTTTTTTTGAAGAGCAAGAGGAGGTCAACTCAAAAGACACTGGCTGCAGCCACTTCAGCAAATATGTGCATTAGACAGAAAGCAAATCCTCGTCTTCTTCCCCCACACGATCCTCCTCTCTCTTACTCTTGCCTTAGCTTGTGTTACATGTGTCACATTTATAGAAATAACACTCCTTTCATCAAGGGAATTAGTGTTATATTTCAGGTTGTCTTAAATCAGAAGAGGAGCTTACAGCTTATTAAAGTGTCGTCACGGCACCACCACTAAGGATGCCAGAGGATTTGGCAGCCTTCTTCGAGACTGGATCACTCAGATCTTTTTCTGGGCCGAGGTTAGATTAGGCATTGATCTGAAAGGCTAATTTGATGCCACATTACAGCTGTGAAATTACAGCACTGTATGCCTCTCATTTAGGAATATGAGCCGGACAACTCCCTCTGCACTTCTCTGAAATCAGTTATGTAAATGCACGCTGAGTAGCAGTAAAAGCTCGGCCAATTACGGCATCAAAATGGAGGAGCAGCCGAAGAATTCATTTATTAGCTGCTAATCTAAAACATACTCCACATCTGTCACCATTTTGCATGTCTGTTTTTTTTTTTAATTCCCATTAGGTGCTGTAGGTAATAGCTTGCAATTTAGACCACAGTATTTTATAGCTACATACACTGCGGACCAAACAATATCTTAATCAGTGTGTTCAGTAGGTTTGGTAAGGCTGTAATTACCAGCTGCTACAGTAAGGGTCAGGTGCTGATCTCTTCACCTGTTGATTAATGTGCCTGTCTCTGCCCACTAGGAGATTTAAACAAACTCTTTGGGCAAACTTTTTACTTGGCATGAAATTCTCCTTTTACAGTTTCAGATACGGCACTGGGAAAGAAGTTTATTCCTCCGAGGGACTTTGAAATTCTACACACTTGCTGCTTTTAATCATATTTTCGAAATCTCTCTTGGTGAAAAAAAATCCCAATTTCAATTGAATCTTCCAAATAAATGAATCTTGGTAATGATTGGTATATCTGTTCGAAATGAATTCAAATTTATTTATGCAGCACTGATTTACAACGTAAATTATATTATAGACAGGAATCCAATTCCTTCCCCTTTGATCAGGCAACTGCGAGAAAACTAAAGGAAGAAAGCTTGGGTAGAACCAGGCTCAGGCCGGACGGCCATCTGCCTCAACAGGTTGGGGTGCAAGGACAGCAAAGACAAACAGACTGAGGGGTAGGGGGTGAAGAAATAAACAGAGACATGAATCTAAAGACAATGAGACAACAGTGCAGCCCTTAAAGGTCCCACATGGTGAATAGTTTGATTGAGTTTTGTGGTAGTTATAAGCCTGGGGGTGTAAAGTAAAAGCTGTTAGGATATAAAGATGTTGACTGTGTCATTCCTCAAGCTTTAAAATCCAGTGAGAATTTTACTCAGCAACTGGAAAACCCTAAGTGCTAGCACATTATGCAGATGATGTGGTAAACGTTACCGTTAGCTTTGATCGTATGCATGCAGATCAGTAGTGGAAACTTAAAGCCTGATTTAACATCAGTAAACACAGACAGCATGTGGGTTAATGTGTTTTCATGTCTTTAGCATCTCAGTGCAATCCAAGCTCTGCCAGGGTTTACAGCTGTTTGCTTCTCTCCTGCTCTCTGTGCTCACATATACTGCATTTAAGCATGGCCAAATTCCCAATAAAGCTTTTCTCATTTATATATTTTTGCCGTTTCTGTTATCAGACAACAGAATAAGTATGAAATAAGACTGAAATATAGCCCAGTAAGAGCACACATTAGCCAACGATCACTTTAGAGGTATTTCCAAGCTGCTATTCTGCACCACTAGACTGATGATTTTACAACTGCAACATTGTCTGGAAAACTCACTATACACATTTGGTGATATTTCCATACAAAATAATTACTGAGAGAGAAATTCAAAGGGCCAGAAGCAATGGAAAGTAGATTGTACAATGGAAATTCAAGGTATTCAGTCGCTCACACATGTTATATTCAAGGTAGGCAAGGAAACTAATGGACAAAATAAGATGCAATTAATATGCAAATTGTGCAAGGTACCAAAAATGCTGGTATTTGAAAAAAAAAAAGGTGCAAAACCATTGGTATTTACAGTGCAGTGCAGGATTGCTGGTATTTATAATAAAATAGTTGCTGCATGGTTGCCTTTTTGCTCCAGATTTTCAATCACAGATGCAAAGGGAGCCTTCTTTCTGAATTGAGCATAAGCTGCAGCAGGCCAGCAGCGTTTAATGCTACAGACACCTGACCAGCCTGTTAAGCACAGGACTTAAACCAGGAGTTGTATAGCAATGGTGAAATGCACACCCCTGCAGTATTTTGAGTTGAATATTTGAAAGGCACATTCTTGGGACATGTGAAACCTTCATTCATTTGCTGATGAGGCAAAATACAACTTGAGTTATTTCATTGTATGCTTTTCGGTGAACTGCATAAATTAGTGCATTAGTGTTAAACTTTGAGGGTTTTGAAGTATTTACTGCACAGCCTTGTTGTGCTGTGACTGAGGAAGCGACTGCCTGGTTGGAGATGCCAGCAGATTTAAGCGGAGAGGACACTCTCTCCATCTCTGATCCACACACCACAGAGCACCCGTACAATGGAGTTAGTCAGTGAAGTCTATCTGCCATAAACTAAATCCCTCTCACTCTCTGCAACCCCCTCCATCCCCTCTCAACTACCCTGTCCCCCTTTCTCTCTCGCTCTCTGCCTCCGCCGCACACACACATGCCGCCGACCTGCACCCTCACGCACAATAAAATGCTCTTTAACTTTGCTGAATACCCAAGCGTAACAACCCGCCTCCCCCACCAATCCCCCCCTCGCTCCCTTCCTCCCTCTCGCTCTCTCTCCTGCTGATGCATTGGGTGGGATTATGCGTGAGAGGCTGTGTGCCGTGCTGTCCCCCTGCCGCGCCGGGCCGTGCGCCGCCGGCCCATGTCTGCATGGCTGACTGTATTAAACATAAGCAGCTTTACTTGATAGGGCTCCATCCAGCTTTAATTACCACAAACTCACAAAGTCTACGGACAGCACTCCTCGCTGCCGCCACTCTGCAGAACAAACAGGGCAAAAGCCACTCGTCTGTAATTCTGCAAACAGAAGAATAAGAGGGAAGAGACAGATGCTGGCGATGTGGGGACAATGACAATTCTGTTGATAGAAGCACACGTGCAATTCACTCCGGCTGTGATATTCACTCTGATAATGGTGATGATGATGCTGATGATAGGACATAATTCGTTATCGCAGTCATTGTCATGACGCTGCCTGAAGGTAAGGGTGACCTGGATTTGCTCATTGCATCTGCAATGTAAATACTGAAACTCATGTCATATTGTGTGAACACCATGTTAGAGCAACAGCACACTGTAATATATTGCAGGACTGAATAACTCCCTGCAGCTAAATTGGATCTGTGGAGCTGGAATTTAGATTCTGACTACAAGACAAAAAGGAGTCTAAGGATAATTTGACAACATTTCATGGTGAGTTTAGTCCAGTTTTCTCCAGCTGACAGCCAAGTCTGGATCTAACAACAGTGCGTCTTTGGTGCTGAGCAGAAGACTTGCATTTCAGGGGTGTGTGCAGGTAGAATACGGTACAAAGCACCTACAGTTTGCACATTTGACTTAGAATTGTCATCAGAACAAAGCTTATTTTAGGAGCTCCTGCACACTCACGCAGGTGTTGAGTTCATTGATTATTCTGGGTGATTCTCTGCAGGTTGAAGTTTGATTGGAGCTGGGCTGGGAATTGACCCTTTACTAATCAGTGCCCCAAAAGTTGCTGTTTTTATGTGCGCACTACTCATACAATATGCAGGTTATAATGATAATGATGGCAGATATGCCTGCCAGAATTTGTTGTGATGTCAAATAGACATGAAAAGAACTATTTCAGGCTTTTGAGATGTACTACTAAAGCAATAAATTTGATTACTTGGACATGCAATCTGAAATTCTGCTTTATTTTCATTAAGTTTTACATTTATATAAGAAAAGACAGGAGAAGAATAAAGAAGATTTCTAATTAGGCAAAGAGAGGACACCTATGTGGTGGGTGTGCCATGAGTGAGGGCCTTGACTGGCCTGTTTCAAACAAATCCAGAGTCGGTGTTTTACTTCAAGCCACTGAAAGCTTGTAATGATGAGGAAGTTTGTGGCAACACAACAGTGAATTATGCAGTATGTCCACTGAACAAGACAGATAAGAGAGATCTGAAAAAAGGAAATGCTGCCAGAGGTGTGGCATTACCAAACATTTCAGCAACCAACCCATCCATTAGCTTTGGCTTTTTAGAAGGAGAACTGCCAGCAGTTTTGCCAAGGTAAAATGGACTGCAGTTAAACTGGTAAAGGTGGCAGTGAAGCAGATCAGGAAGCTGGAAATTGAAGATTTGATCATCCAGTTTGCTAAAAGAAAAGAAACTTCCCAAGGTAAGAACAAACTACCTGCTTACTAGTTGTGCTATTTGCTGTAATATTTGTGTTGGCTTTTCGTTTGGAGATGCGTGGATATGTTTTGTTTTTGCTCACCACAGAGCAGCAGCGGCTCGCGATACATCAGATTATATTAATGTCTTGTTTCTATAGACAAATGATGAAGGTCTGGTGATGTTTTGAGACAAGCAAATTTCACATGATGTTCGCTTTAAATGGAGATGATATTTTCTGTGGGATGTTCAAGTGTCAGCAGATGTGTTTTGACATGGTCTGTAGCCCTTTGACCTTTAACAAAGAGGGGCCCACAGAGGTCTTAATCCAGCAGTGCTGACAGCCTGTCTGGCACTATCTGAAGCTCCCAGTAAGCCCACTGGTCCAGACGAATTAAGTTGTACCTCTGACAAGACAAACCAAGTTGACCACACACTGTAATTGCTCAAAGAAGGACTTCAGGATGTCACAGTGCAGTGCCATAAATTAATTAGCCTAAAGCGCTTAGTGAAAGTCAATATAATGGCTTACACCGAAGCAGAGAGGGTGAATGGAGGTGAGCGAGGGGCCGAGAGTACAAAGTTGAGCAACCGTAAATTCATACAGTAGTTATGGGTCTCATCAAAGCAGCCTGAATGAGTTACGGCTCGCATTAAAATAGTATTTGCGTCCTGACTGTGGGCTGCAACCTCGAACAGAAAGAGGACAGAGAACCAGCGACTTACTGTCTCATTTTTAAGGGAAAAAATGACTTCCATTTAGGGCAGCCGGTAGAAGGAAAACAATAGGAGGGGAAAAGGCTCGGTTTGAAATCTGGTGGTAGGTCGCTTGCGTGTGTGTGTTTGTGTGTGTGTGAAGTTGTCACAGTCGCCCTGCAGCCCCTCAGGGAAGACCTGGCTGCCTGCTGTCAGTGGAAATCATCCATCTTTCCTGTTCCATTCCACGGGTCTCTTTTATTCCTGCTTTGGCTGCTTTTCCCCCCTATTTTGCACATAATACATCTTTTAGCATTTGTTATTGCCTAAATTAACATTTATAGCCTACTTTTTTAATATCTGCAGAAAGAATTATATATATAAACATGACTTGTAGGGGGAAAGTGAGGTGCATTTTTTTTTTTTTAAATACTTAACCTCAGTAAAGCAGGCTGCTGTTTGTCATGTAAGCTTCACAGCAGTTGCTCTCTAGTTCCTGAATCGCCTGCGTCCCCCTCATCATGTGGAACTCTAAGATGTCTCGGCTTTTCAAGGCTGTTGCTGGGCTTCATGTGGATGACTGTGGGACCATGAGAGCATTTGTGCTGTTTGATGTAACAAGCTGACCTAATTACCCACTAACAAGTTACACTGAGGCACAGCTGAGTACCCACATCCACTCCAGCATCATCAGTCCTGTTCACTCAGCTCAGAGGCCGTGATAGGCTGTCACTACCCTGCTTTGAACTGTGATTAAACTCATTTTGGTTCAGTCCAAAATTTTGTTCCTGAAAAGTGGAAAATTTGCTTTGCAGACCCAACTTGCAGTTTAAAAAAAACCCACCACAAGACCACAACAAACACCACATATTTTATGTAATTTATGATTGTTGTTTTAATCTGTTGCTGACACACAGCAAAGTTTCCAGAACCAAAAGCATTCAAAGCCATTTTACAAAGATGAAGAGCACTGGAAAAGTGGCTGATTGATGATAGTGGCAATGGCTGGCAAGTTAGTGTTTTGACAGTTCCAGTTTCTGGTGCATTGTGGGTAAAACACAGCAGCAGTTCCAGCATCTATAATCCAGCAAAATAGCATGCTGGTTTTAAAATACTTTTTTTTCTTTTTTTAAAATTAAATAAAACTAAATAGATAAAATATTTTTCACAGGATTAAAACTGCAGCAAGAAACTACATTTTCTGATGGATAAAACACCCTTCTGCAAGTTTGATAACTGTTGGAGAATTTTTTTTCTTTAAAAATAAGTCATGGATAATGAAACATTTAAGGGGAGTTTCACCAGCAGAGATCCCAGGATATAAATTACACGAGGTGAAGCTACTGGTTCGACCTCACGGGAAGATTCCTCCCCCCTCCTCACCCCCGCAAAAAAACTTGTAAGAACAAGGGGAGAGGTATATTTCTCATCACGTCTAAGTTATTGATGAGCCTCACAGTGAAGCGTGCCGTAGCTCAGGTGGAGGATTCAGATGCTTCCTGTCTTTGCGTCCCCATTCATCCTCAATTGTGATCCCGTCCTTCCCCCTCCTGCGCCATTTGCTGCTGACAGTTTTATCTTTATGTTGTCAATCAGCTCCCTCTCCCAGGTTTTATACACGGCTCATTTTTGCATGAGGATGGTGATGTCTTCAAGGCTGCGACTGAACACATCACTCATTTATTCCACCTTGTCCTAAGGAAAGATTCAAGGAAAGTTCTTCACAGACAGTCAAATACTGTAAATATATTTTTTTTTAAAAATAAGTGTGAGCAAATCCTCTTGATGGGTAACGGATGCACACTTTCACACATGTCCCCGGGGTATGAAGCCCGGTGCAGTGGAGCTCATCCCACTTTTTCCTCCATGTGCTCTCTCACTCCTCATCTCCTTTGGGAATTCCTGACCCCGTCATTTCTTCAGCTCATCTCTCCGCCTCCCAGCCAGGATGCTCCATTTCTCTATTTCCATCCCACGTTCTCCTCTTTCTACCTTGTCTTTCACGATCAATCCCGAGAAATGCGTCCAACCTATTCTGTGCTATTTTTCTCCCTCCTTTCTCCAGCAGACCCCCACATCCCCACCTCTCCTCTCTCCGGTGGCGGTTTGTTCTTGAGGAACTGGCACCTCACAATTGTTTGCATCCTGCCTTCCAATGCCTCATCCTCATCACCTTCAGAGAATAGAGAAATTCAATATGAATTGCTGTCATTATTGCAAGGACAGGGTGAGAGAGAGAGAAAGTGGGAAAGAGAGCAAGGGAGACGGAAAGAGATAAATAGACCAGAAAGCAAAAAAAAAAAAAGTAAGAGGTGGGAGGTGGAAAGGATAAAATCTATATTCACTCCCTCTAACGTGCCAGCGATAACCACAGAGGCCAAGCTCCTCTTTTCAAAGCCGTCTAAACGAGGGCGCAACTAAAAGCCCTGAGAGCCTTTCAGCCAGGCCTTGCCACAGCTAGCCTGTCAATACAGCATGGCCACAGGCTCCAAGAGAATAAAAAAACACACACAAAAACAACCAGGCGCACACACTCCCTCAGGCTAAGTGTAAATCTGACATACACTTTCTGTATTCTCTTGTCTGTAGCAGCATGTGCATGGCCGATGTGCATCCAGCATTGATCACTCAATCACTTGAGTATGACACACAAAACATGTGGAGTGTTTAGAGGGTAGTTTATTCCTGACATTACACGTCGACATATGGGAGGCGGTGGAGTGATGGTGCTGCGCTGACACTGAGGGACACGTGTGCGTTAATAACACGCTGTGAGTAAAGTAAAAGGTGTAGCAGAAACTGTAATCATGCGTGAAAAATAGGGCTTCTCCATTTTTTCGCAAATGACTCCATTTGTTGGAGATTCAATGAGGGGCAAACTGCTCAGAGCACATGATGAGCTTTTGATGAAGAAATCAGACCTCTCAAAGCAGAAATTTGACATTTAATGAAAATTCATTCAAGGCAAGATAGTTAGAATTCTGCTTCAGTATTGTATTTCTTTCTGTCTTACGTCATCGATAATGTGAGGAGGGGAAAAAGCTTTCAATACGTTCAAATTCCCTAGTGTAGAGGAAGAATATTAGTGGGACATGTGGAAAATGTATTTTGGCTCATTTGATGTTCATCAAGTCTCAGAACAGCTTATGAAAAAATAATTGACATATGTTGTAAATGTAACTCTTTATACTAATAAGAACATTTAGACACCTTCTAAATACAATGATACGCTAACTTCTTATTATGGCTTGTATTTCTAATAGACAAACTGACAGAAACATATAAAACACTACGTAGCAATAGAATAGACTAGAACAATCTTCTTTTATTGTCATTGCATGTTTTTATGTGCAATGAAACTAATTATCAATCCTGTTTGTGCATTCACACAATCACATTTTGAAAGTACAATAAAGAGATATGAAAATACAAAGTATAACATCTAGAAGAAAAGAAAAAAAATATGTGCAAGTGTTCATGAAAACAGTGGATTAGCTTATTCTAGATAGCTTATTTGGTATAATAGGAATTTTAAAAACAATAGCGTAACTGATGTTGCACTTCAGGATATATAGAAAAATATATAATCATTGCATCATTTTCAGTATGATAAAAACCGTTCAACCACAAAATGAAGACAACTAACAGTTGAAGTGAGTAACATCACCCTGCCTCAATGCAATGTTCTGCTAAAAAAACTAAAAAACTTGTGACATTCATGCCTAAACATGGCTGCAGACCAAGCGCACCTCCATGTGAACTACCTTCCCCAGCAGGACACTGTGCCCCACCACCCTGCAAAAACTACCCAGGAACAGCAGAAAGACCATGACAAAGAGCCCAAGCACTGACCCTGCCTCCAAAACTCCCCAGATCCCAATCCGATCAAGCATCCGTGGGATGCACCGGGACAAGCCCCGATCCGTGGAGGTCCCACCGGTCCCAAAGGCTCTGCTGCCAATGTCCCGCTGCCACACACCACGGGAGACTCCCAGAGCTCCGACGGGTCAGAGATGCTTCAGTGGCACAAGGGGGACGTACACAGTATTAGTCAAGTGATTCTAATGTTGTGGCTGGTCACCGGGCTATACGAGTAATGCAATCGCATTATGTCATCTTAGTCTAGGAAAAAACAGCAGCAAACCTGAGTCAGAAAGTCGAAACATGGAGTTTCATGTGATGAAGAAGAATTGTTTAGTGGATTAAGGCTGTATACAGATTACAGCATTTTTGACCCATACTACTGTCAAGAACATATATTTGATTTTAAATCCGTCTGTTGCAAGGCCACCAACCTAATGATGCAAAACTGTTCATCACTGCAGTGACCCTTTAAAATGAGATCCCAACCTTTTGAATCAGGTCACCTGGAAAGGTCTACAGCTAAGTGGCACAACTGTTGTGGAAGCTGTGCTGCTATTTGTTCTGTATTAGCCATTACAAAATCCAGAAAAACGTGACATACTGAGGCAAGTGTCTGATAAGGATTCATTTGAAATAAACAGAAAAGGTGTGCAACCTCTATTTTGACCAGCGTTAACTCTCATCTTCCGTCATTCCATTTCTGACATTCTGATAACCAACCAACCACACTACATGAGCCAATTTAGATCTTTTTCAGCACAGACAGATATCAGCTTTATGTAATTATATAAAACCACTGTGCTGTAAATAACAGTTTTACATGACCGTTCATGAAAAAATGGACTGTGTCTCACAAAATAGAGACACAGAGTGTTATCAAATTATGACCTTCCTACTAAAAGCTCAGCTTAAATTCTCCGACCAGAAGCATTTTTGTTCCCCCTTGTGTATTTCATAATGCCACAAAATAAATCCAAGGTTCTGTAGCAGCACTGGAGGTACACGTGGACATAATGTATTCAGTATCTTGATCAACTGCGCTTTGAAATGTGTTGTTGAATTGTTAATATTCCTAATAATGATCATATCGACTGAGTGAAATGCAATCATAGTTGACTGCGCTAAAGGCACTATCATGCAGCCCACACACATAAACATGAGCCAACACACTGCTGCCATCGCCGGGGAGCCGAGGTGATCAATAAGTAAACGATGAACCGCGGACCAGCTTGAGGATTACTGTATATTTACTATTAGCATTACACTGAGAATATCTTGTTCATGTGTCACTGGCAATAAGGTGCAGATGGCGGCTGTGGTGTACCTTTAAAAACAATATTGTGACAGGGCAGCTGCAGTATGGGTCAGTGATTCTGTGATGCTGCTTCGATCTACAACAGATGGGCCCTGCAGCAGTGCTGGAAATCCCCTGGTATCCCCACAAAAAACAACACGGAGCTCTCGGCCTCCATTTTACATCCAGGAACTGTGTTTATTTGAATAACTCCTCCAAACCCATTATCTAATGACATGACTCAATGAGTCACTATCCCCCAGATACTGCTGAGGGAGAAACATTGGGTTTTTGGCAGAGAGCGACTCGAACGCAGTGGAAAAAGGGGAGTTTCAAATGGATTTCAGAGGAACAGAATATTGGAATGATTACAGCACATAAAAAAATCTCCATTTCTACAGGGAGGATATACGATCCTGCGAGAATTACCTTGACACACTAACTGCCAAGGCTTTTTCTCGACAGAAAAGTTAACTGATTTTCACCAAGAACTTTAGAGAACACACTTTGGCCCACCCCCTTTTTCACTCACACGCTTCATGCTCACTAGACCTTGACTGCATCCGGTATGAATTTACCTTAAACACACCAGAGAGCCGAACTGTTGGACGTGACCCTCTAGAGACCCTTTAACAAGCAGATGTGTGTGAGGGAGGCCCCTAATGACAAAACAAGATTTAGACAGTAGATTAAGTGTGACTAAGATTTGCGTTTGGTATTTATTATGCAGTGTGTACTGGCTTATTTGTCTGCATGTGGGTGGAAATGTCATTTATGTTAAAAGGAAAAAATGGTTATTGAAGACTGGAAGAAAAAAGAGGTACTTTGAATCAAAGAAATACATAAATTAATACATGTTTGAATAGCAGAATCATGAGGAACAGAATATTTGCCTTAAATGACCACAGAATTTATTTTATTTAAACAGTAGCAGAAAATTAATACGTGGTAATTTGCATGGTCAGTATTGCAGTTGTCTGATTAACTGGGATACTATATCACATGAGGCGATTTTTTTTAAACTGTGTTTTTACTCATTTATTCTCAAAAAAACTTCTTTATCCACATGAAACACAAGTGAAATACTGTCAATAGCATGCCAAAACAGCAGGCACCATTATACCTCAACCCCTAAAGTCAAGTTGGACAACTAGAAGCAGAATAATAACACTACAATTATGTGTAAACATAAAATGTCCTGTTAGCGAAATTAGCACCACCACTACTTTGGTTATATGTCCACCATTGCACCAACAGCACACCAAAAACTTCTCATCTATGCATCAACACTGAAAACTGAGTTTCAGATTGTCTTAAACCTTGAAGGAATTTTCCAAAAGCTCTATTGTCATTGTTAGTTGTGTTGACAAAAGGGCAAAATATCATAGAAAAAGCCACGTTTTCCATCTATCAATCCACGTGTTGACAGAGCCTAAGAATGTTCTCTAGTTATATGTGATAAGTTGGGTCACTATTGTACCTTTTTCCACTGTTGGTAATAATGAAAATTGATCCTCTCTTCTGATTATTGTACAGGGACTCTGTATGTTGCAGTAATTGGTCCTCTTTTATGACAACTTAGCAAGTTTGAGGTTTTGCGTTTCTGTTTTGGTATCAGTTGGGTGCCAAACAGAAACTATTTGTAATACGCTAAGATCAGTATTATAAGGGCTGCAAACCTTGGTCCCAGAAAAAGCCAAAAAAATAGGAATCCAGACCAGTGCATCTTCTCCTGATAATGTACTCCAGCATCTGCTAAACATGCAGGAAGTGAATGGGCACAGACTGCAGTGTTCTTGCAGCCATTAAGGTCCAGTGATTGCTCTGCAGGGTCACATAACAGCATAGCACTATGAGGGCATTTTATGAGACCAGATGCACCCTGCGGTGCCATCACTGCT
Organism: Amphiprion ocellaris; assembly: GCF_022539595.1. Classification (NCBI taxonomy): domain Eukaryota; kingdom Metazoa; phylum Chordata; class Actinopteri; family Pomacentridae; genus Amphiprion; species Amphiprion ocellaris. The sequence continues at coordinate 12,140,071 of NC_072785.1, forward strand.
CATCCATGATGTTCCCCATATTCCGAGATGATAATGACTCCATACATACCGCTCAACAAGGGTGGCTTCAGTTCAAACACCTCACACTGCCCCCAAAATAGCCTCATGAAATCATTAGTGAACCTTTTATTGGAGGAGTGTGATTTATAAAGCACAACCTTCTTAAGCCCTCCAAGAAATGAAGGTTTCCAGTTTTTTTGAAGACCCAGTGTTTCACGGAGAGGCTCCGATAAAACACAGTTTAGGGCACAAAGATAATGTGTTGAAAGGTGAGTTGACATTTCTGTAATTGTTGAGCATTTGAACAGAGACAGAGACTCTGTTCATGCCGTCTCCTGTCTTTGAATCTGTGACATTTCAAACTACTTGATGACTCATAAGAAATGTCAGCTTTTTTCTTTTCATTCATGTCTCAGTGGGCAGTTCACATAAAGAGCTGCAAACAAAAAACAGGGATTTTTTTATCCCCCCTTACTTTATTTTTCTTTCAAGTTCAGTTGGGGGCAAGATTGAAAAATCCATGTAGGGATAAAACAGAGAATTCATCTGGAGTCCAACATGTTGTGTGGACATGGCACCTTGACCTCCCAGGAACAAAAACCGCCACCACAAGTCCTGAGATTAGTCATTTTCAGTGGGAAGGGGGGCAGTACATGTTTCAATCGATGAAAATGTCATCAGGGACAAACCTATTTTCCTCAGCTCTGTTGTAGATAAATATTGTCCAATCTTGCACTGTCAATCCCCCTCTGCTTTCCAATTGAGGGCCCACCCCCCTCGACCCCCACTCCACACATGGATACACACACACACACGTCGTAGATTTCATCTTGAAGTGAAACACACGCCCGCACACACATAGAAAAAAAAAAACACGGAAGGTGTAGCTGCTGGTGATGGTGTTTGTGTCAGGTATGGATCTGACAAATGCTGATGAATTACGTGTTTTGAGATGATAACCCCTATCAATCTTCTCGCCTCTGCTTTTTGGCAAATGCAACAGAACCGTCGCACGCCGCAAAAAGTCACACATACATATCAGAAAGCAGGTGACAGAAATGGATATGAAGAGAGAGACAGAGTGAGATATGATTTAAAACTCCTGCAGACCCCCATACAGCAACCTATCTTATAATAACTGTGATCAGTGATAGTATGTCTGCACCCAGATTCACCCTCCAATGTTCCAAAAGAGAAGTCGGCATATTAGTGAATGATTGCAGGGCTCTGAAACATACAAACCACTTGACATTTGGCGGTGAATGAAAATTGACACTGGGTACATAGCACTGCTGCTCATTGGAGTAATGCGTGATTAGCATTCACCGGGGAACGGAAAGAAAAATGCTGCAGGTAATGGAGGGGCTGCAAAAATTGAAGCACTTCTTCCACAGTTCTTTCGTTAATGGATGTGGTTTCAGGTTTGTTGACTTCTAAGCAAGTGTTTATGAATCTTTGGTCCTGCAGAGGCTGATTACAAGAATCTTCTTATCAAAGACTGCTGTTTTGCTTTGACATCGGATCAAAATGAAGAAGCTTCTCCTTCAAGTGTCGCTGAGGAAAGTCGAGCCTTTCAATCAAGCGAGTTTTCATAGTTTTCCTCTGTCAGTTTTATTGGAAATGAAATTAGTTGGTGTGCGTCGGTGGCGGCATGTAGTGTGTGTTTGTGCGTGTGATTAAGGAATCTTGATTAGACTGCTGTGCATTGTGACAGTGCATTAATCCTTCTAGCAGCACACAGAGACGTAAATGTAAAGCCTCAGCTGTGGCAAGCCGTATCGCTCACACCGCTGTCATGGCTGGGTCCGGCTAGCATGAGAGCCAAAGTGGAATCTTAGTTGAGGAAGTGAAAGTGAGGTCGGCATGGATGCATGTGAGCATACGGCATGAATTCAGATTTGTGTGTAAATCGGGCAGGTGGCCATCACTGGCAGAGCGACTCTTCGAGGATGTCTCTGAATACAGAGGGCTGTTGTTATTGGAGGGTCTGTCTCTCTGTTCTCCACATCTGAGGGTCCATACAAACCTCCACAGGCGCCCGCTCCACAGTGTGTGTTGGCAAGACATTCAGTCCCATCACACTGGGACTCGCTTCCTGTCAAACAACAGGGAGTCCGGGCTTTTCACACCACAGATCAGAGTCCAAGCCAAGAGGAAGAATAGGAGAAGGTCAGAGGGGCGTGTAGATGGAGGAAATGGTATCGGTATAATGGATGCATGGCTGCACAAAACATCGGGGCTTTTAAACGGGAACATAATACCAGGGGAGGTAGTAAATTGGTCAATCTAACGCTCACTGCCCTTTGTTCTAACAATTGAATTGTCTCTTTTGTGTGCAGAGAAAGACCACACATTTGCATATATTTGTGGGATCACAATTACTACATTGTTAATTATTGCCGCCTCAAAACACCTTCAATTACGCCCAAGGTAATAACTTCTGTGGCTTCCACAGCAAAACTTCTGTGGCTTCTACAGAAAAAGGGCACAACAGTGCCATATAGTTGTATTGAAATGGAAACACGCAGCTCAAATTTTTTGCAAGTACCGATCAGTCACAATGTTAAATCCACTGGCAGGTGAAGTGTAGGACATGGATCTTGCTAGGAAACCTTGGATCCTGGAATTCATGTGAATGTTAATTTGACACACACTTTTCAATTGCTGCAGACCAAGAATATCCCTCTGTGGCAATGACACTGCCCCCTACAATACCCCAAAAGTTGCAGACCACAACAAAGCCTGAGCTACTGATTCAGCCCCAAACTCCCGAGACAACAAAAAAAAAAGCCTGATCCCGGGAGGGGCCACTCTGGCCAACCACAGGATCCAAAAGATCCACTGCCAACATCCACAGAAATCCTATGTCTATGTCTCAATGCACCAGAGCTAGTCTAGCTTACCTGATGTAGACTGCAGGTATAAAACTACCACTGGATACTCAGTTTACTTAGCTTTCTCCTCTCCTTCTGCTATTTGCATGTTGCCAATTTCAAAATTCACTTTACAATTGGAAACAACAGCAATAATCTCTAGCATAGCAACCTACCGCATTGTAATTTTCAAGTTTTGCTGAGGACTTAGATCATGCAATAAGACAGCCCTCCCAAATAGATTTTATTTTTTGTTACATAAACATTCTGAGAAAGTTCTGTAAAGTTCTACTATTGTTTTCAGTAGGAAGTTTTCTTTTAGCTCCTAGAATGTTTTCCTTAAAGGCAGAATAACCAAAGAATTATCATGTAACATTGCCAAACACTGTGGGAATGCTTTATATATAGATGCTGTAATGTGTTCCCTCAACAACATCCCCAAAACATCCTCAGAACAGGGCAGTCCAAATGTTCCACATTTGTTAACATATCACAGTACAGGAACATCTTATAAATAATGTTATGCCATCGGATGTCTCAAGACAACATCTTAAAAACTTTTTTTGACTCTTGTATTGAGAATATCCTTCCTTTGTTATCATTAGAGAAACATTTTCTGAACAGTCTATAATGTGTTTTTTTACAAAAAGGCAAACTGTTCTATCTATATTATATTACATGACAGGAATGTTACAAAACATTCTGGATATTTGTCATTTCAGGCCTTGATAACATCTGGCAAAACATCTTTTGAAAGTTAGTTTGAGGACATTCCTCTTTTGTTGTTGAACAACTGCTTCCCAGACAACATCCTCTCAATGTTGATATTAAAACATTATATGAACTTTATAGGAACACTAATGGAAATGAAATTTTTCTCAAAAAAAATGACATTTTCTTTAAAAAAAAAAAAAAAAAGTTCAAACTTGTAAGTAATGGTAACAATGTTGCAGTAACATTCCCTGCCACCTGGGCTGATAATCATTATCTTTGAGTGAAATATCCATTTAAATCAGACCTCACCTCCTTGCATACAAATGTTCCCACAAAACAATTCCACCCATCACTATTTTGAGGGAACACTGAAGAGATACCCTTCGTTTAGCTACGCCCAATGCAATTGTGATTGGGTTAAAAAGCAAAAGTCTAATCCAAGGGTTTTTATCCCTTCAGTTGTGTAATAATAAGGGGCAGCCAGACCATTATGCACTACAAAATAAACAGCTAAGAATGACTCGGCCAGAGCTGATTTGGCAGCACCTACACAGCATTAGGCAGGTGCTTCAATGTTGTGGCTGATCTGTATGTGTCACTATACACTGAATGACACTGAGCACATAAAGCATTTAGTATTTTGACACATGATTTGTGCATTTATGATACAATGTGAATATTGCCACTGTCACACAATGTGGCTCTTTTGTTACATGTCTCCAAATTTATGGAGTGTGGAAAGTGTAGCTTGTGAGGAGCATTTGCACATAATTTCTGCTTTACTTGTGCCAAAGTTAATGAGAAAACACTTGACGTGATGCTTTTATTCTGTAGGATATTGATTGGATGTCTCATTGTTGCTTCTGCCAGTGGAATCGAAGCCAAATACTGCAGCACTTTACATTTCTAAGCATAATACTAAGTGTTTGGAAGAGGATGCAAAGGCCTCTACGCATGGGATTTGGCTCTGGAATTCTTGAACAGTTTGGATGCCAGTAATGGCTACCATGTGTGTTTTTCAACTTCAACTGAAAACCCCATTAGCACGTTAAAAAAAAAAAAGATATTAAAAAGATGAAAACCGAGGGAAAAAATGGAAATGCTGTGCTAAGTTGGGAGGTGAGCTGTGGTGAATCAGCGTTTATTTTATCCTCTCTTACATCGTTATACCCCCCGCTGCTATGATATGAGCAGCAGGCTCATTCAATTACAGGAGTGGACCCTTCTAAATCACACAGTTGTATTGGAAAGTAAACAATAAGTCACAGCACATTGTACATTATAACTGGCAATCCGTGCTTTCGGTTAATCCATGAGTCAGCTGAAATAAGCTCCACAGAGAGTTTTGTAATGCCACAAAAATTTGAGTTCTTGTAAGTAGTCTCTGTTTCAGTCATCTCTTCCACTTCAGTGAGCCAGTCAGTTACTGTTCTCATCACATCTTGTTGGTCTGAAGGTCCAAAGGGTTTTTCATAAACTGAAGACGCCGCTTTTGAGTAGTTTTGTTTCAGGATTTATGATATAAACCTATTTTCAGACTCCTGAAATGAAGCACCTCTGTGATTGGTATTATTTAAACATTCAAAACACCACATTTCAGTCCCCTGTAGGTAGTCTGGCCAGGGAGGGCAGGCAGGAAAGTTTTTTGAATATTAACCATGGCAGACGCATGGCTTCCTAATTTGTAAGCTTGTAAGCGAGTTAGCTTACCAGACCACATGGAGAAAAAAATAAATAAAACCTGCTCTTTCCGGCCAGATTTTTAATTAAGAAGCGAGCCAGAGGGGTTATTGTTTTCACCGTGTGGCTGAAAATAAGTTGAAACTTTTCCATGTTCACTTCATTATACCAGCCCTGTGAACGTGTTGGTACATTTTTTTTTTTTTTGGTAATGATTTAGAGCATTAGATTGAATTGACCAGTATGCATATAAGATTTTGGCACAGATGGTTTGAGGTCCTCTGTGGGATGATGAAAAACTGACATGGTCTCTGAACACAGCATTTATTAGCAGTGGTATTTTGTCAAAGCCACTATGATTTACACCATGATTAAGAAATTAGGTGATAAATTACAAACAAAGATGGGGAAATTTCTTGACCTATAAAAAGTATTTAATGAATTTGGGACCATGGGAGCATGTCAATCAAAATAGTGTTTCTGAACTTGGTCAAAATTGCCAAGAAAAAAAAAATGTGCATGACAACACTTACAAATTGGTGGTTTCCATAACTTTTTTGCTCATATTAACACTCCTGGCATTGATTTGGTGAAATAGTTGTGTGGACTAAAAATAATCAGACAGGCAGGTAAACAGAAAAGGAACATTGTTAGCACTGCCTGCCTATCTGTGAGCTGAGCACTCTGCATTTGCCTCAATTTGTTACTCTATCATTATTAAAATTGCAGGTTGACACAGGACCTGTTGCTGTGAGATCTGACATTCTGGTTATTTCCCATCGACCAGCTCTGTCACCCAAAATACCTTCCTACGCAACTAAACCGCATCCTCAATTACATGTTGAAAGATGCACATTCGTAGCTGGATTTGTTTTTGTCGTCTCACAAATATGTTTCTAACATATCTCTGCCACTTATTTTATTGCTTTAGTGTCACGCCTTTTCAGCCAACCAATCCAATGATACATGGGGTGGGACTTGGCACCCCGCTAACCAAGAAAATGAAGGAGAAGCTTCAAAAATGCCGTTAAATGGTTGCATTTTACCCCAAATCCTGATATTATCCTAAACTGAACCAAACTGTGAGTAAAAATGAAACTTAAGTCAAAGAGTATTGGCCCCACACAGGACTCAAACCCCGTCTCCTGGGTGAAAGTTCTGTTGTGGACTTACACCTCCACTTCCCCTAGAACATCCTGACATGGACTTTGGGGCTCTCTCAAACTTGAAGCATTTTTTTTCGACATTATTGTCTTACTTCACAAAATGTGTTTCTTTCAGCTGGACCCATGGAAAGAGAGAACGCTACAACTAGTTAGATTCCACCTCCTTGTCATTTCTCAGTTTGTACATCCTCGACTCCTCTCCTCACATCTCAGTCACTGCCACCAGAGATACAAGCAGACTTGTAAGAGAGTTGAGGAAACAAGCATGTAACAAAATGAGACATCTTTGCTTCTGAGCTTCATGTTTTAAAGCAACGTCGCTTAAAAATGACGTGTAGCACAGATTCATCATCTGTCCACTGATTTGTTAGAGCCCACCGCTGTATTTTATGATATCCGTCAAATGAATGTAACAATTTACTTTGATTCAATTCACAATGTAGCATAATATAACAAGAATGTACAAAAGACATATTTTTATTTTCTTATTAAGACCACATGCCGTGAAGTATAAAAGAGTATTGTAAAAGAATACTACACAAATAAAGACATATAGGCTAAAACGACTGAGTAATATATGTTACATACACATATTTGTCAGTCTTGCTCCTGGCATGGTTTGTATATTCCAGCTGTGTGTATTTTATGTCAAGAGTTCCTCAAACCATACTTCAAGTGAATCCTCGCTCTACTCTCCTCTATATGAATTTTAGAATTTGAGAATCCTTCATGGTGGCATGCCAAGATGAATTTCAAGACAAGGAAGCCCGAAATATTGACATGAAATGTGCCTTGAGTGCTGATGACACAGCAGATATAACAGACTTAAAAGTAACACATAGAGGGCCTTAAGTGTCAGTGTTGGCGAGCTAAGCCAAAGAGCTTTCCGAGTGAAATAAGAGCTTCTCGGCATCACGGCCCTCCAAAACGCTGAATGGTGAAACACAACCACACGGTGTGATATTCAGTGCTATGATGTGATCAGCGCACCACAGCAGTTGACAGTGTCTTCGAAAAAGCCGACTCTCAGATTTCTGTCAAGAAATGCCATGGGAAACATCCAGACAGATGTTTGAAGCTTAGACACCGTTTCCTCAAATATGTTCTTTTCAATGTGTCAACATTTGCTCGATATTATATTCTTTGTGTTTCTTGCACAAAGACGGCGAAGAGGAATCAAATCTCGGCTGGTGCTTAGTTTTGACCTTGGTCCAATCTCTCTAAAAGGTTTGTGCATTTTGATATCTGTGCAGAGACACACTTCGCCTGTAAGCTGTGTTATTCTTTATTAAACTAGACGCAGGGAAGAAACGTTTAAATGTTCTTTTTTTAATCTTCTTTCTGCTGATGTTTTTCTCGCTTGCTGGGTATAATTTGGTGCCACCCCCTGCCTCTCACCTCACTTCCAGCTTCCTTTTGACCATTTCTCCTCATTAAACGTCCCTCCCGTTTTACTGACAGTTTGTTGTGCAGTCATCTGACTAATCAAAATCTCCCACTGCTTGAATGAGGTTTAACAGTGTTAGACAACATTGTTTCGTAACACTAATCATTAAGTTCAATTGATGGGCACATTAATCAGCTGAGTTAATTGGACAAGCACATGAATGCTAATAAGTGTCTGATTTGACAGAAGCAGAAATCTGTTATTAGATTGTACATCATCATTACCCACAAACTACTGTATACCGTCTGAAAGTGTGAATATGTAATGTCATGTGTATCTCTCAGATGAAGTTCCTTATAATTAGGCTTTAATTGGAAGTGTATCGCTGAGAATTAGGGGTGGGAGTAGGCAGGGCAAAGTTAATCTAGGAGAATATGAGAGTAGATTGAGTTGAAGGGTAGAGGAAGGTGTGAGGTTTTGTTTTTTCTTCCTCTTCTTTTGGCTTGTGTCAGCACGTTCACCAGCTGGCTTTATTTAGACACTTAGCGACATCATTAGCGAGAGACTTGGACAGTGTCTGACCTTTTCACCTCTCTGCAATCACACCCCGCATTATTTCCTGCAGACTACTAAGTTTGGTCAAGTCCCCGTGGTATTCTCTAAGTTCATTAATAAGGTGATGTGACAGTGCAGCAAATGACTTTTTCCAAGACGGCAATGCTCAGGAAAAAAAAAAAAAAACTCATAGAAAAAGTAGCTTTTAGTGTTTGTGGATAACTTTTTGAGTTATCAGCACATAAAATCTGAAAATAAGAAACAAAAAACAATGACTGGAAAGGGCTTTGCATAGGCATTTCTTTCTTCTTTTTTTTTAAAATTAGTGTCCAGTGTTTTATTAGTCATACTAGAACCATATTGGTAGGTGAGACGACTACTCTAGCCCAAACTAAAATATATCAACAATTATTAGATGGGTTGCCATGAAATTTAGGACTAAAACAATGGTTTCCACAGAATGTGTCCTAATTACTGGTGATTCAGTAGCTTTTCATCGGGCAAGTGATCATATTTGGTAACTTCCGCACACATTAAATATGGCGTTGGTCCCGCCTCTCAGTGATGTTGAGAAGCATGTGGTTTCCACCCAGCCAATCAGCGAAGATCACTCTACCTAACAGCACACTGCACTGTGGCGTTTGACCAATCAGCAGAGGCCTGGAACGTATCAAACTTTCTCCTTTTCAGGAAGTTGGAGAAAGACGGACTTGCGGCTCGGTGCTCTTCCATAGTTGTGGTTGAAATGTCAAAACTAACCATGGTTATTTGTCAAAACTCATACATTTTACAGTTGAGTAGTTGTGCTAAGTGATGATATATATATTTCTCGGAATTTTTGGGGGGGGTTTTTTGTTTGTTTTTTTTTTACCACGAACAGGCAAGGAGCCATATATTGTAACTACATTGACCTTGGATTTCAACATGAAAATTACATTTTGAAAAATGTCACAAAAGTAAAAACATCTTATGTCCTCCCATAACACTCTAGGGTGGAAATTTTAAATTTCAGAGTATTTCAATGAGTGCCCTTTAAAGGGTTAACAAACTACTACGAGACAGAAATTTGTGGTTCAAATTAAAGCGGCTGGATTGCCAAGCAACCTTCAGAACTTTGGTTGTTCCTTACCTTATAATAGTTATTACTGGATCAAATTTTTAATTTCTACCACACTTTGGTTCAGAACTACATGCATTCAATCCATGCTTAGTGCTATTGGCGAATCTTAACATAGTAATGTGCCAAACTAAGATTTTTGGAATGTTGAGTGACACAGGGTTGTTGTAGCTGCACAAATGAAACAGCAACAGGCAAAATATTAGAAATTAGAATCAAAAACAATTTCTCAATGTTAAAGAAGACACCTGTGACTGATTATTTGACTATACGTATAGCATAGCTCTGAACGTGTAAAATGTTAATGTCATTTTAATCCATCTCAAATTGTCAACCATCCCTGATTTGCTAGAAACTTTAAAAAAAAAAATCATAAATATTGAATACTTAAAATGGTGTCTGTGAAAATTTTGATTGATATATCAAATATTTCCCAAGCTAATTAATAGAATAAAAATTATCCGTCAACCTGCTTTTCAGCACATCTTTCCACACATTGAAATTTTGAGGAGATATTTAAATGATAATATCTCAGGAACTATTAAAGATAAAAGCCTTATTTCTCATAATTCCAGTGAGTCAGAATCTGCAATATTGGACGAGTTTATCAGTAATTTCAGGTTATAGGTGAGATGAAATATGAAAAAAACAAAGTCCACATGAAAAGTTCCATCTTTGAGAACACTGATAATGGAGAAGTCAACTAGTGATGTTTTCTGAACCATTTATGTCACAATAATGCAAAACCTGACTTGAGCTTGCCAGCAAAATGTATCTTAAGTAGGTCTATATCTTGCTAAATAGCATTTATTAAAAAAATGACACATTTCACACAGAAAATCAGCTACTTAACAAAATTAAGAATGTGTCAGTTGCTGTTCTTTTTCTCTCCCTAAACGGTCACCCATCTATGTATCTGACTGGTGGTTGGCGTGTATGGTGGCTTTTAGGTCAACACATTGACAGTACGAAGGCAAACTCTGTGAAACATCTAATACTTCAAGGATGCTTCATTTTGTACGTTTTGCAGCTACAATTTGTCTGGAGTTATTAGACCAAAGGTTACAAGTTAAAATGCACACTAACAACTATTTTTCAGACAGAGAATTGTTCAAATATACACATTATAAAGACTAGATGCACAACATCCCATTTAGTGGGGTTGGGCATCCCATGATGATAGTTAAGGGTGAATGTCAGGGCCCAAGTTAACTCCACGTAGTAAACATTAAACCTGCTCAGCATCAGCATATTAACAGTGTCAATGTGAGCATGTTAGTGTGGCGGCATCAGCATTTATCTCGCATTAGTGTGTCACAATACCCAAGTGGCCAAGACAGTACAGAATTAGTTTTGCCAAGGGTTCTCCGAGGTCTCTGGCTGTTTGTAAACTCAAGGTGTAGATGTGTTTTTTTGATTTTTAGTCTTGGCTGGTACAGCTTCTTCTCATTAGACTCTCTATGATGACTATTATCTCCATTAGGAGAGACAATATCATGGCTTATTATGTGATTCATTATATGAACATCCAAATTAAAACCCGGCCTTTTGATGCAGCTGCCCTGGTGATGCCATAAACAAAATAATACAATCATCCCCCATATATTTCATGACTCAAGTATGACTCATGACAGCTGAGAGATCAGAAATCTTTTAGATTTTCTCAGCAAGCCATTGTGGTTCTGGGCTTCACATTCAGAGGCATTAGAGGCTCTAATGAGGACAGCCCAGAGATCTGTGGACTGTGCAACCCAGCCTCTCATTTCTCCACAACATGAAAAGACGAGCAGCAGAGCACTGCCTACAACACATCCCCACATAAACGACGGAGCTTCTTTGTGTGCCTGTAACACTTTTTTGGAACAACCCAACATTCCCTGGGAGACAAGGCAATCTTTCACATCAAAAGACGTTTTGTTCGTGCTGCCCCTAAAATTATTCCTAGCTGGCACACAGCTTGTTAGCCCCCCCAGAAGCCTTTCCCAGGACATTTGGCATGAGGAGAGACACAGGCAGTTACGTAAAGGCTAATGAGTGCCTGGCATTGAACTGACAGAGCCTATGGGTGTTCTCAGCTGACTGTTTTCGTATGTGCGGACGAGTATGTGCATCATTATTGTCCAAAATTAGTCCATGCGTCTGTCAGTCTTAAGGCCTATGCTGATGGCTTGTCATTCACGGTTGGTTAGACAAGGCTGGTCCATCAGTCTGAGCCTTGTGGTTACAGTCAACCTTGCTGTTCAGTCACATCAGCCTATGGCTAACATGTTGCCATCCTCTGCTGTCTATGGGCAACGCCAAGGCACTGACATGACTCAATCATGGTTTGTTATTTTATAAGAGCACCACTGAAATGATGTTTTTGTTAGCCCTGCTCACATTTGAATTGACTTATGACAGAAATAAATGTGTTTGTCTCATTTTTAGTTAACAGCACAAAGTTCTTGTGGAAAGCAAAAGGTTCCTACATGTGCATTTGATGGCTACATACTGTATAATGATGGAATAATCCAAATTAGTTATATGTAATTATGCAAAATAGAAGTCAAAGCTACATGGCCCTGGAATACAGTCAACTATTAATAAAGCATGCAAGCATAGAATAAAGGAGCAACGTGTTCTTGTATTGTTGGATAAAACTGATAATTGGAGAAGAGGATTAGGTTTCTTTTGAATAGAACACAATTTAAATGGCAGTGGATGTTCTAAAAATGTAATATGCACCCTCACATATAGTATTAGCACATAAAATTAATGATACGCTAACCTTGGGTGCAATGGAACGTTATAAATGTAGGTACAATGTTAGCCAGCCATGCTCAAGTTAGCTGAACAGATAAACAGCACCGTGCTGAGCAGTTTAGTATATGGAGAAATCCAAACACTGGCAGGCTTAACATGCCAAGTTACTGTTGCAAGACTAGAATTGGATAATCACTGATGATCAGATCGTTCAAATACGTCATACAAAGTCAGGAAGAATCTGGAGTTTCTTTAAAATTGAGTTAACTGCTTTAAAAGAGGGAGAGAGGGGGTGGCTGTGAATCTCCAGGAATAATCAGCGAGGGCATTTGAAATGCAAAAACAGAATGAAGCAATAATTCTCCTTCATCTGGCTGTATAATTTCAGTGAAGCAGTTTAGAGGAAAAGAGCAGCATCTAAATTTTACTCTTGAACATCTGAAGCAGGGCTGTTGGTTGTGAGTTGCTTCCTGGGGAGGCGTCGTTTGCAGGAGTCAGCGTTCTTGATGGCCAGACAATTTTTAGAGCCCCCATGTATCTGCCACGAAATGTGATTTGGCTTTGGGTACATTTGTTTTGCAAGCATTTCACATTTTTCTGGCAACATACCTCGTAAGTTGCATTGATTTGTCACAAGAGATATTAGCCTGTCATGACCCAAGTATATATTTTGTGGAAAGATTAACATTCCCTCCTAAGCTCCGAGTGCAGTTGCCATTTTCCAGAGCGCTTTTTATTTTCTTTCCTTTCTTGAGGAGTCAAGAGCCCAAAGTCTCAAGTGCAATATTTCTGCCAATATATAGATCATATACTGAGTCTTTCCATCATCCTCCTGTTTCATTTCTCTTTCTCTTCACATTTTTTGTACTTTATTTGTTATCTCTCTTCCTCTGCCGCAACTGCTGCCTCTATTAGTTGAATCTTGATCCCTGTGGAATAAAGTGCAATTTAAACCTGAGGTTTTAGTGGGAAGAACAAACCAGTGCTGATATTACACAGCCATAACACAAGATAAAGTAGATTCCCAACCTTATTAGCGAAAAGCATATCCATCTTGGCTAGAGAGTTATGTTCTGACAAGCGTATATCACAGATGGCAAACTCTGTTGGGTGATTTTAAGAAGTGCAAACGGAGGAGTGGAATCAAGTGAATTTGCAATGTACTGAGACACAAATAACAGAGGGAAAAGAGAGAAAAGGAGGAAGAACGAAGCGATGCATGAAGAAAGGCACAGGAAGGAGGACACTGAGCAAAGGTAGGGTGCAAAAGATCAAGATGTCACATTGAAACTGCAGGAGCTTAGTGTAGACGCAGCAGGAGCCGGGTGAAGGGAAAATCATGTCAGGGAATATCATGCTGTCACAAATCATATCGCCATCTCTCAGCTGAGATTGATCCGCCAACCTTCTGTTACTCAGCCTTTACACGCCCTGGGTTTTTCACCTCCTCTCGACGCAACTGAGACACGTCTCCGTGTGGAAGCGCGCTGTCGTCACAAGCAAGTGACTGCGGTACCAGTGTGAGATTACGAGGTCAGGCCTGTGACTGCAAGTGGCAGAGGAGGATTAGTGGCCCAGTCGAGGGACGGAGCGAACGCCCTGCAGTGGAGAACCAGCTGGTCAGCCGGCCGGCCAGCACAGCTCCATCTGTCAGTCACCTGCTCGACTCTCTGGGAGGTGTGGTAAAGCTCTCTGCCTCCTGTAGCTCTCAGAGATTATGTCATTCGGTTTAGTCATACCATGCTACATCTATGAAAATGTAAATCAAAAATATGGCACTTTTTTGATGCTCCTGTGCACTTGGATTTACTGAAAATGTTGAGGGTAGAAGGTTTAAGTACAGAAAATGTACACGGATCAGCCGCAACATTGCAACCACCTACCTGTAATCTGCCATCAGGCCACCAGAACAGCTCTGATCCATCGAGGCATGAACTCCACAAGAGTCCTGAGGACGTCCTGTGGTATCAGGCACCAGCCCAGCAAGCAGGGAATATTTCCACAACATTGACTTACATTACCTACAAGTTCAAACATTTTAATCTAATGTTCAAAGAATGTTGTAGGGATGTTTCTCATTTCAAATAATGCTCCTATAAGGTTAAAAGTTAACTAAGACATACTGATTCAATTGCAACATTTGGAGGAAATTTGGAGAACTTGTCAGATTATGGTACTTGATAACAAGAGAATTACATTCTCAAACCAACAATCAAAAATGTTTTTATTCTGTTCTCTAGGCCTCAGGTCATTAGAATATTGTCACAAAGGTAGAATATTTTTGTTTAAGTTGTTGAGGGAAGACATTATAAAACAGGCTTTCATAAAACATTCCCATATTGTCCCATGATTACACAGGAAGGACAGTGCAAAATTTGCAGAATGTAAACTTTATCCTGCCTTTAAGAAGAACATTCTGGGAACTGAAAAAACAAAAATTTGAAAAAAAAAAAAAGATTGAAAGCATTATTGGATATTTGCAGAACTTTCTCAATATGGTTTTTTTTTTGTTTGGTTGGTTTTTTTTAGAAATTCTAGCAATAGATCTTTCTTGAGTCCTGTAGGTTGTCAGGTGGGATCCCACAAATTCTTGATTTGACTGAGATCTGGAGAATTCGGAGGCCAAGTCAACACCATGAACTCTTTTTCATTGTCTTCAAACCATTCTTGAATAATTTCCACAGAGCTGAATGAGTGTATTTGGTCTGCAGCAGTGTTTAAAGTAACATCCACATGTATGCCAGGACCTGAGAATTCCCAGCAGAATATTACCCAGAAGACCACATTGCATCCATTCCTTCTTCTAGTGCATCTTGCTGCCATCTGTTCCCCAAGTAAATGACAAACATGCATTCGGACTTTTTACAGGATGTAAACAGAAATGTGATTCATCAGATCAGGCTACATTCCTGCATTGCACCATGATCCAGTTCTGACACTTTTTGATGAAGGACAAAATTATGATTTTCATCAGTTTTACCCATAACTCTTCTGCTGAATCAGACCCATGGCTGGTTCACTGGTTGTCCTTCCTTTGACCACTTTTCACAGGCACTAAGCCCTGCATGACAGGAATACACCACAAGTCCTGCTGTTTTGGAGATGCTTGTCTGGCCGTCACAGTTTGGCCCCATCAAAGTTGCTCACATTCTTAGCCTTGCCCATTTTTCCGTCTTCGAACACATCAGCTTCAAAACCTGACTGTTCAGTTGCTGTCTAATATATCCCACCATTTGACAGGTGCCATTGTGGCAGGACAAGCAGTGTTATTCACTTCACATGTCAGTGGTTTTAATGTTGGGGTTGATCCCTGCATGTATTCAGAATCAGCTCCCCTTTCTCTCCTCGCTATAGAATAGACACTGGATAGTTCACTCAATACTGAGAAGTAAACTGAGATTTCGAATCGTTGTCATTTTCTATTATCACCATCAGCTGTTAAGTGAAACAGTGGTCATTTTGCCATCTGTAAAATGCATCACATGGCATTCTGGGATGGCAGGAAATAGAGGCCATGTACACTATACTATGTAGTGGATCATTTACACACTCAGGAGTTTGACATACAAATAAAATGCACTGCACTATACATGTAGTAACTGAGTGATTTCAGACAGCCAACAATCAGGTGAATACGTCTGATTTAACTATGAATATTAGACTTTTAAAATGTACAAAATGTTGGTCAGAGTAAAAGCTGTTTTTTGCAAAGCCTTCAACATGTGATAAGCAGCACAGTCACAACATGTCAGTGTGATCCACTGAGTGTGGAGTGAAGGAAAATTGTAACCCTTACTGCAGCACTTGAATTTTATGCATCACAGATGGGCTCGAAATTCTGTTCCAATGCAGACCTTATTTGAACTTCACCTTCGCATAACATACTGCTGAATTCAAAGCCTTTTATTGTGTAGACTAATGTTGCAACACCGCTATAAGTAAAATTCATTTATTAGGTGCTTTTCACAGACAAAGGTCACAAAGTACTGTACAGAGGCAATCCACAGATACAGGAAAATGCAAAAATGATACTTTCACTACCTGAGCCATGAAGTTAAAGGTACAAAACTGCACAATACATAGTTAAAGACACAGTACACAACAACAAAACAGAAAAATAAAGCAAATACAGTGGTAGTGCATGCAAGCTACCCTAATGCCTGTCTAAACAGGTGTGTCTTTAGTTGGCTTATAAAAGAAACCAGAGACTTGGCAGACCATAAGGATACAGGCAGAGTATTCCAAAATTTAGGTGCTACAACCTCAAAAGCTCCATCACCTCATGTCTTAAGGCGAGTCCAAGGGACAGACAAAAAATTTAACACATTTGACCTGAGAGACCAAGCTGGCTGATATGGATGAAGCAGCTCAGCAACATAAGTTGTGTCTTTGTCAGGTGCAACACTTTCCTTTGTAAGAATTTGCTGTCCTCAAGCACATAAGCACCGGTTTCAGTTGCATTTTGATGGAACATATGTAGAGAATTTATTTCTGTTAGTACTTTAAAGCAACGTGTGACAGCCAAATACCTTTCTTTCCAGTGAAATCATGCCTCCTAAAAACATAAATACAGGAATTTTGCCAACTTAGCTGCTAACTTTCAAGCTAATAACTGCATTGAAACAACAGGTTTTCGCAAAAAATCCTTTTCATACTGTATTTAATGTTCAGTTCAAACAGTTTGCTACTGGAATCTTTGAGGACTTCCCTGGAAATGTTATTTTCCCAAGCCTTCAATCACCCCAGTTCTGTCATAGCTTCTGCTTCATCCATACTCAAGTCAGGTACCAAAAACAAAAGAGGCTTTTTTTTTCTTCCTCTCCTATTTGAAACAACGCTGCATTTTGTTTTTACTGCTGAATCCCTCTGACAGCTGTTGTGGGTTCCTGTCAAAAACTGTTGTTTCTCTTCTTTTTTTTATCATTTCCCAGTCTCCGTCACACTAACAAGGAGTGAATAAACAGAAGGTAGAGTAGAGAAGCAATAGCACTGGAAATGCGTCTTCCCCGGGAGAGTCAGCAGAATTTCAGGAGCTAGGAAAGGTTAAACTTTATGACATGATCCTTCAAATTGTTTTCTCCTTCATCTGATATACATGCAGGAGTGTCGAGGGGAAAAAAATTACACAACACGCCGAGGATTGGAGGAGCACTTTTCGACAATGGCTCCGTTTCTCTCATGTTGCCGCCTTTGTGCTCAACACTGAAAGCCGCTGTCTCCCCCCAACAATAACAGATGTCAAAATCATGTTCTCCTAAAAGTTTATAACTGCTGTGTGCTTATTGCAGTCATCCTAGTAGAAAGCCAATTGTGTTTGATTGACTGTGACTGTGATTGGCAGAAACTTGGCTCTCTTGTTTGGCCACTCATGTTATCACATTTGAGAAGCCCGGCTAGCCTGCGGCAGTAAAAGCAAGAGGGGATATTGGCTCCTGAGTAGCTGGCATGGAGCCTCTTTCAGACAGGCAATTCCAGGGGAGCAATTGTCTGGTTTAATTGCTCCAAAAAAGAAAGACGGAGAGGCGGTGAAACTAACAAGCTGTCTACAGCCTCAGTGATTTACAGGCTCTGTGATAAAAGCAGAATTCTATTTTTCTATTTTTTTTTACTCTCTCTCTCTTCTCTCTCTCTCGCTGTTCCAGTTATTGTGAAATATTCACAGGGCGGGTTAGCGGGCTGCTATAATTTGCAGTTGTGATTTGCACAGTGGGACAGACACACACTGATTTCACTGACTCTCGTGCTGATTTGATGGGACAAAGCCGTCCTTACCTCCTCATCACCTGTCCCATTTCTAAACTGGGAAGCACACAGACACTTTTGCCAAAACTAACCAATTGTCTAATTTTGTTATTTTAAGAAACGTGGCTCTGGATCTGCATAACACAAGCAGAGACGAGCATTGCATAGGGGCCGGATATTTTCTTCCTTTACAACTTAGTGCAGCGTTTTAGGAGGAAATGGCAGCAATATTTCCTGTCTTGTAATGTTAGGAAAACATTTATTTTTTAAAAATAAAATCCGAAATCTGGATCTCCACCAAAAACTAATTAGATCCTTAATTGGCTCGTTCTCTTATTTGCAGCACAGCTCATTAAATTCTGTCGACTAGTTGTTGTGATTTTTGCTAAACAACACGCAAAAACTGGACCTGCTTCCAGAAACACAACTTCAGAGGTTTTACATTCTGCTTTATTTTCCTCTTGCCTGCATTCAGCATCACTGTTATCTCATTAAGTTGAGGAGTAAGAAGTTTTGGTTAGACAAAGAATATTTCCCAAGCACACTGCCTGATTTGCATTTTAAAAAAATATTCTAAAAGACTATTAAGTCCAATGTTTTACTGCTTTTGTCAAAGAAAAGCAGCCCCTGCACGCCTTGGCAGCCTGACACTTTAGGGTAGTTACCTGCATGTGACTTGTACATAAACTACATTAAGTGGAAGCAGGAAAAGCAGCAGGCACCACCGCGTCGGCCCACTGTAACACAAGCCTTTGATCTTGTCACTGATATACCCTTCCCCATCTATCGTTGTTACAAAATAGCATCATTTTTACACAGAATTATTGATTGCTTTTCACAGAATTAATGGCCTGTGAAATCTGATTTTAAATCTTGGCAGTAAACACAAAGAAATCCCAAAGTAGAGGGGGTGATAGGTGAAAAGCGAAAACATGCACTGTGCTAAATCAATGTGCCGTGGACACAAATACACACCAAATATTCAATCGTCATACGGGGGCAAACTCAGGCGCACACATGAAGCCGAGCAGTGGGAAATGGGCGTTTAGAGGCACGAAAACAGTGCGCAGTGTGTGTGTGAGTCAGGTTGTGGATCATTGGCCTATTCCTCTCCCCTCTACAGCAGCCTCCATCCATATTCATAACCTCCCAGAGTGATAGCAGAGGGATGGAAAGGGGAGGTAGGAGGAATGAGGTTTTCACCGTGTACAAGTTAAAACAGAAAGAAATAGGGGACATTGTGTGTTTTGTGTGCATATTTGTCACGAGGATATCTTTCTCTACGGTCCTGGGCTCGCAAACATGAATCGAAGTGTAAAATAGAAGCTATAAACAAGACAACTAATGACTCCCCTCTTATGATCAATCTTTCAAACACACCATTTGCGGCGCACATGAGTTCGACTTTGTGGACTCAGCAACAATATGCAGGGTGATTTAACAGGGATAAGGGAACATTTTCCAGTTCATAACCATTAGCACCGCAATTAAATTCAAACGGATGTAAACGCTCAAACAAATATGCATGAAGGCAAGGTTCAATTCATCATCGTTGGAGGAGACTCAAGTTTTCTCCTCTGTGTCACACTTTCTCTCTTATACGAATGACACATCAGTAAAGTAACAAAGAATTATTTAGTGTAAGATTGCCATATTAACGCACAAGGAGAAAATAGGCATTACTTTCACCCACAGCCAGGTGCATTATGTGTACTTTCTTTGTTAAGACTGAAAAACAGTGTAAGACGATGTGGATATGCTGCCAGTTTGCCAGGACACCATTTGGCATCAAATTTGAACACACTGGTTGTCCTTTAGGGACATTTTTCAATGTGCATGATAGTTTGATCGATGTATAAAAATCTGTGCATGTCAAAAACAGATATGAGTCCGTAGTCAGACGTTGCGTTAACATTTAGTAACGCATGCTTAATGTTGTGAAAGATTTTATTTTAAGTGAAAGGATGATTATTTCTTTCACCAAGTAGTTCTGGTGCCTGAGACTTAACAAAACAAGGGAAAATGGAATTAAACAGCAAATGAAAATGACTCTTTAGTGACAAAATTAAATAAAAGTAAGTGAAAAAATGGTCTGTCACAAGACATGCACCTCAGTTTAGGAGAATGAAGACTAATCACCTTTTCTTCAATTGGCTATTTGGTGGTTAAGACCACTGACAGTCCCGAGTTTTAAAAAAATATATAATACAAAGCTACAGTGATTGAGGTGTGTTGTTTCTAGCACTGATAAAATGATTTAAAAAAAAAAAAAAAAAAAAACAGTCCAGGAAAAAAAGCTTGTGTTCATCCATGACTTTGAAGTTTTATCAGATGCTACAACAGTTTTTTTATTACAAAGAGTAATTTTACTGCTCTGGAAAGTGATCGCATCAACAATCACTTTGACTTTGTCTCAACAATTTTCTGGCAAAAGCAGAAACATCGCATCTCATGTTACAAGAAAAATACCAGGAGGATGTATTTGCACCAGTTCCTGCATTTTTGTTTTGCTGTCTGTCTCAACAAAGGCTAAGCTTGGAATTAGTTTAGTTAGAATAAGCTTTTCAAAACTGGAATTATCTGGATCTTGCTAACAGTCTCTGTAGTTGTCTGAAACCCAGAATTCCAAGAGGCACTTCATGCAGTGATGGTCCAGCTGCATGGAAGTGAAAAAGAAGCACACCACATCAGTTTTTGATGTTCTTTAAGATTACAACTACATGAACATCTTCTACAAGATTGTCCAAAAATGAGCTATCTCAATATTTTAACTCAAATGTGTGGCCACTCAGAACAGCTTAACCACAGCTAACAAGAACAAACGAGTGTGTGTGTCCTGTGAAACTGTGAAATGGAAAAATCTCTCACCTGCTTACACACCTCCTCTCCTTTTCCTTTTCACACATATCTGTCGCACACAGATCTGTCATTCTGTCTAAATCTCGCTTTCCCATCATTTTCATTTCCATCTCCATCCCTGCATATATTTCATCTCATTCATAATCTGTCTTAACTCTCAGTCCGCTGTGGACTTCTTCAAGCTGTTACAAGTAATTGTAACAGTGAGACAGGCTTTAAGTTGGTTTGGCATTGATTGGTTTAATAGCATCACATGTGCTAATGGCTGCTGTCATTCTGTGCTGAGTTTAACATTTCTTTTATGTTTGATTTTAGCTATGGAAATGACATGAGTCATATCGCTGTATAGCCAGCAATTAGCACACACGGACTCTCACTTAGGCTCACATCTAACTGTGCAATCCCTGAGGATCACTTGGAGTGTATAATGTGTTTCCATGTTCAAAGCATTTTACAGTAGACCTTCTTAAGGGTTTTAAAAGCAGACCCGACTGTTTGATCATCCTCTTGACACTCCGTGGAGCTTTACTGAGCTCGAGGAGCCCACACATCCTCAATCCAGCCCTGGACAGCAAACTTGCAGAGTCACGCTGTGGAGGGACGGAGGTTAGTGCACACAGTTTTGATTTTTTTTTTTTCTACAGATGTTGGCAAAAAATAAAATAAATCACTACTTTTAAAAAATAATATTGCTTTCCCTTGGCGAGTCTGAGATGATGAACATCAAAAGTCCAGGAGGGAGGTTTGGAAAGACTTTAGGCTGAATTTATAATGACTTGAATGGCAGCTGAGATGATGAATAAATCTTAATTACTCTTCCAGTGCTGCATATAATTACTTTTTTGAAGAGCACTGAGGACAAACATTAAACAGGGAAAACTGCTGACTTTATTTTAACCACTTTAACATTTATAAGCAGTATGTAGACACTTAATTAAAAGGTTTATGAGATGGTACAATGCACTACGATGTATTAAGCAGATACAATAACACATTAAGCGTTCGGTCCAATGCTACAACTCTAAAACAATATTTATAGTCAATTTTATACCAACCTCTGAGCGTGTGTACATGCAATATTTTAAAACTAATTAAAAATGGTGTATTGCAATATCCATACTTGCATGCTGTTTCGTGTACCAGGAAAAAGGTTTAGTATGTTCTGATTCATAGCATAGTAATAATAGTAATGACGATGAAATTAATGATGATGATGTTAATAGTAATGACGACTACTAATGCTAAGTATCATTGTTGTTATTACTTTTTAAAGCACCTTTAGGCATTAAAGTTGCTTAGAATCAAAACAAAGTTAAATTAGATTAATAATAACAGCACATTGAAACAAAAACACAAGATCCCAAACATGCTATATAACTTTTTTGTTTATTTTTTTTATTTTGCTTTTTAATTTTCTTAAATAGCATATTCACGACAACAGCCTTTCTGTCCAAGTTCCGCCCAACAAAAAAGGATTACAACTACCAAGTATAACTACTGGGTTCATGATCCCATCATATTATTTACATTTTTACCTTAATAATTTACATTTTAGGGATTCAAATCCTTACAAAAATTGCCTTAAATGCTACATTACTTGGCTATAATACATATTCATGAGGCAGCCATGGTTTAAGTGTTAGCGCAGGTTGTCCATTAATCGTAAGGGGTTGAATCTTCAGCCCCTCAATGTGCCGAAGTGTCCTTGAACTGAACCCTTAAGTTGCTCACAGTGGTAGAGCACCTTACATGGCAGCTCTGCCACTAATGGTATGTGTGTATGTGAATGGGTGCATTAGAAACACATTATATAGCTCTTTGTAGGGCCTTGCTAAGGTTTACCATTTACCAAATTAAGGTTACCCTACAGTGTTGGTAATCATAAAGAATAACCTAACCAATATAAAAAAAAGAACAGCAAAGACCCTACAGTGTTGTAAATTATTAAACTTAACCTAACATAAATATTATGGCCAAGACTCAAGGCATTATTAATTACTGAGTTTGATCAGAGAAACTTAGAGATAAGTGATTCTACAAAAAACAACTAATCCAAGGATTCCTTTGATCCCCTTTTTTAATTTTTTTTATTACTCCACCAAGGAACACAACAGAGTTATGTGACGATCGGCGTACGTTTTCCTTTCTGTTAATCTGTCTGTCTGTGCACAACGTTACTAAAGAACAGACTAATGGATTTGGATGAAAATCAATTTAGAAACCAAAATGTATTCTAAACTTCTGATTCATCAAAGTACCACCGTTGGCAGATATAACAGCTGAACACACTCATGGCATTCTTTCCACAATGGAAATCAAATATTCTTAAGAAAGTTCTTCCCAACTCTGTTGCAGAAGTTCCCATAAATGTGCGGCACTTGTAGGTTGCTTTACTTTCACTCTTCTGTCCAGTTCATCCCAAACCAGCTCCATGGTGTTTAAGTCTGGAGACTGTGCTGCCACTCCATGTTTTCAAGCTTACCATCTTGTTCTTTTTTCCTAAGGTAGTTCTGGCATAGCTTGGACTTTTGCTTTGGATCATTGTCTTGCTGTAGGATGAATCCCTGACCAACTAGGCTTATACCAGAGGGTAGTGCATGGTGCTGGAGAATGCTATGGTAGTCGTTTTGGTTCAGGATACCTCTTATCCTGGATCCAGCAAAACAGAGATCATCACGCTTCCTCCTCCATATTTGACAGTTGATATCACACACTGAGGAACCATCCTTTCTCCTACTCGATGGCATACAAAAATCCTGCATGCTGAACCAAAGATTTCAAATTTTGATTCATCAGTCCACAATACCTTCTTGCAGTCTTTAGTAGTCCATTAGTGGTGTTTCATGGCCCAAGCAAGCCTCTTTCTCTTATTCTGATGTCTTTGCAATGGCTTTCTTGCTGCAACTCGACCTGTCAAACCTGCAACTTCAGATCTTCTCTTCACAGTTGAAACTATTCACTATTAAGCTGTACTTGAAGCTGTTGTCCTTTGAGTTGCCTATCACACAAGCTGTTGACTATCAGAAACTTGTCTTCTGATTCTGTTGTGGCTTTAGATCTTCCAGACTTCTTCCTGTCAGAGTTTCCCCAGTTTCTGAGTGCCTTTTGATGGTGAAGAAAACTGTGCTTACTGACACCTTGACTTTCTTCGCAATTTCTCTGTAGGAAAGATCTACATTTTTAAGTGTTATGATGGTCTGTCTCTCTTCTATTGTTAATTGTCTTTTCCTCGCCATTTTAATAGCAACACACTACTTTCTGCAGTACAATACTGTTCAAATAATGCTCTGGAGGGTATGATGCCACGGTGTGTTCCAACACTACTTTTATGCAGACAGAGGGGGTTGTACTTAACCAAGAAAAGTTGTGACACCTGTAGGATGTAGTAGCACCAACTTTCAAGGCTTCATTGAAGCTTCATCAACCTCCATTGCTGCAGAACAGCTTTAAGTTGTTAATGCATTTCTTGTTCCCTGTAAAATGCCTTTTTGCATAATTCTGAAATGGACATTATTTTTCAATTTTGGGCAACCTTGCTTTTTTTTAACCTCTTGCAGGTCACCACTTACCTTTGTACCATTTCAAGCTATTCACTGGACTTGAACTACTTGAATTTCAATATAAATCTGGAAAAACTGGGGCATACTATAACTTTTGACCAGTAGTGTTCATCTTAGAGTAGATACAACACAAGCAAGGATCTAGTCAGGAGAAAACCACCTTGATAAGTGCCATAGAACAAGTTCAAGTGTTGTAGGACCTTGGTGCTTACAGGCGGTGCAGGAGGTAATAGGATTTGTTGTTGTGTTTTTTTTTTTTTTTTTTGCTTTTTGCAGTCTGTCAAGTGCAAAGGTGTTCATTTTACCATTGTAGTATATCAGTTGCATTATACCAAAAGTACCGGGATATACAACATCCTGCCACATATTGCGGTATGGAAGCATGTATGGAAGTATGTGCTGGCCTTTCTGATCCACGAAGCGTCTCCACAGCGAAAGATATGTCACACATGACACGATGTTTCGCATGAATACAAACAAGCTTGAGCCACAGAGAGCACACACACACGTGGCAGCTCATTTTACATGACAGGGTGCACCGGATATATAAGCAAGACGGTCAAAGCTTAAGGCACAATATTATGACAAAGTAGCACATCTAAATTGTATGCATACTCCATGCAATAGTATGTGCCATGAAATTCCTGAGAGGAAAAAAAGCACTGGTTAAGACACGCACTGCACACTGTGATCTGGTGTCGTGAGGTTTTATTTTGGCTGGGGGCTATTGTTGCTAAAGGTTTAGTACATTTAGGATTTTGATGCATTATATCCTGAGAAGCTACTAAGGAAAAAATGAAGAACATAATACTAATCATAAATCTAAGTGCTGCAAAAATTCATTCAGTTATTAGACTGACAGACTTATAACAGTTTCAATCTCCAATTTAAATTATGTAAAAAGAAAATTGCCAAACTTTGACTGGATTCAGCCCTCTCAAAAGTGCAGATTTTTCTCACTTTCTCCTCATTGGAAATAAACTACATTTGAGTATTGGACACATGAAATGATTTGAAAATACAACCTTACTGTGAAAGTAGGCATGCATCATTAATGCTGAACTATCCAACCAATATGAGGGAAGAAAGTAAAGCTGACACAGCCACTTTCTAATTAGTGCATTTATGTAGCTGACACTTCAACTCGAATGTCTTCAATCACTTTCGGATGGAGAATCCAATTCATGTACAGTATGTCCTCTGCCCACACAAGCTATTAGCTACCTCCGCTTGCCTAATTACTGTCATTCATCCTTTATCAATGAGGAGTGGTGGAAGCAGCTGCGACCAGGTGGCCGTATGCTCATATGCATGCAAATATGGACGTGCACACACACATACATGCACAAATAAACATGCATACTGCACATAAATGTCACTCAGAAAACCACAACAGCGATATGTGGCTTTTTTTTTACTTCTTCTTTTGCGTATTCTACCTTTCTAAGTGATCTTGTGCCAATACCATTCATCTGTATTTGATATTCCCACGCTTTCTGCTAGATCACATAGTGCAGCGCTCTAAGCCGGTGTGCGTGGGGGATGTGATGTGCAGGAATCTATTTGAGGCTGCCTCCCTGACACTGAGGTGATGACATATTTTATTAGCTCCTGCTCAGGGACCGTCGAGAATCTCACCTGAGAACTCAGCTGTGACACTGTGGATCCTGAACTTCTTTGTTCCTTCTCATCCCCCTCGTCTGTCTTCCCATCCCGTTTCAGCTCCCTCCAAATCACCTCATGCCTCCATTTCTTCCCCGCCCACCCCTTCCACACCTTGATCCCTCTGTTATTCTTCCTTCACTTCTGTCCTGTGCAACATCCTCCGATTCCTCGCTCTGCTTCGGCCTTCTCGTTGCATCTCCAACAACCGGCGCCTGCTATCTGTGAAATAATCCTGCCGTGCTGTGCCTCCTCCTACCAGCCGGGCCTGCTCTCATGACAAGTGGCTAATTAGGTGTCACTACAGCGAAATGAAAGGTAAACGGACAGTAGATAAAGCCATAAAGCTGTCAACTGTCTCACATGTGGCAAGAGAGGAGGAGGAGGATTGGAGGAAAGGAATATGAGCTACATTAGGTGTAGAGGTCAGCGAAAGAGTGAGGAGTGCTGGGAGAATGAAGAACAGATAAAAGGATCGGGTGGAATTAGGAGGACCGAAAGCCAGATAAATGCTGGAGAAAATGAGAAGATGTGGCGCAAAAATAGATACACACCAAAATAAAGGAAGGGAAAAGGTGAGATAGTTATGCAAGACGCAAAGGCCACTGCTGGCGTTCCCTGTGGCCGTTAATAAAATGCCCCAGTCAGACCTCTTGTCTGTACACACATGCATGAGAAAACACACATACAAAGGGCAGTTAGACTTCCTGATCGATTGAGCCATACCCTGCTCTGACGTCTCAGCAGGCCTCACGATGAATGAGCTGACCTACGAAGGAAAAGAGAAGAGAAAACGGGGAAAAACAAACCTTTGGCTTTTAAATCTCCAAGGTTTGTGTCAGACTGGTTGTAGGATGCGGAAGGTACAGTGTGTTTACCGGCACTTGCAGCTGCTTTTGTCTGTACATGCATTTCCATGTGCATACGCAACCCTGTCTCATAAAACATCTGCTTATATGCAGCTAATTTGCATCAGAAAATGCTTTGTGGGAAACATAATGACACCTGGATTATGATTTTATTTATTCTTTATGTTTAGTCAGTGAAAGACAGTTCAATTAAGGTTAGGAATGATAATGGTGACAGTAAAATATTGAAAAAAATCAAAGCTGAGAAGACGCACGAGGCAGCAGTTGTTGACTTTTTCTCGAACTCCAAGTATTTTGGTTTATTCGGCTTCTTAACCAAATGACAAAAATGTGTTGCTTGTCTCTTTCTTCTGAAGCAGCATATTTAATAGTTACAAAAATGGCTCATACAGTATGCATGTTTGTTTTTCTATCACTAAGCCCAAAACTGCCTGGTAGAGATTAGGAAAACAATTCTGACTGTTGAATGAACCCAGTATTTAGTGCTGGTATGATGAACTACAGTCTCCTGTGTCAAAAGCACACGCTGAACCAAACATCCACTCCAAAGTGCTGTCTGAGATTCTGTATACACATGCATAATCACTACCATTAGGTGGTGTAACGTACATAGCGTACAGCATACTCTATACATTGTATTACTGCCTTATTTGAGAAGACAGTAGTTATGCTCACAATGGCAAGAGGTCAGTTGCAGGAAAACGTCCCGCTATGATCATTATTAAAATCCAAAATGGTCAACTCTGTGGATCAAAATGGCATATTTAGACGTTTTTTTTTTTTTGCATGGAAATAATCCCGTTATGCATTTAAATAGCTTAAATCTACACTTGTGCTTTATCTAGATTGTGTAGATCCATGAAGTCCTGGCCTCTATTTCCATCTATGCCTCCACTACTTGCTGTTGTCATCTCATAGAAAAAAATCTTGCACCCTGAAAGAAAGCAGCAGATCCTCAGTAGATCCAGAAAAAAATAATTTTCCCTGTAGAAAAGTGGGGTAAAAGATAGGAATCAAAACTAAACTGTTCATTTTTTCTTGTATGCCTGAGACACACACGTGTTCGAATGAAGTGCATCACCTAGGAATTTCACACTGCTAACCCTTTAAATCTATTGATTTAAAGTTGAGGCAAAACTACCTTATATTTGACCAGTGCTCCCAAAATACTCCAAAATGAGCATTTTCAACCTTTACACCTTTTGGTAAACACAACAGTTATGGCTGAAATGTTGTCGGAGCCCTTTCAGTTTATCATTTTAAACGGAAAACAAACTGAAAAGTTCACCAGGCGCCATCCTCACACAAGCGAGCGATGGCTGCAACTCTTGCAGAGAGTGTTTATCTAGCTGAAAGTAACCGCTGATGTAATGTTGCATCATTACCTACGTGTGTCAATCTTATCTGATGCAATCTGTTAGAAATATTGACATATTCTCAGATTATTCAGACGAGAGTTACAGTTTTAAGGGTAATCCTCTGACTTTGAACACCACTTTTTGTGGGGTTTTTTTTCAGATTTTGTCCCTTTTTTGCAAATGAACACTCGTTTTTCATCAATAGACTAATTAACTGGTTAATGAGCAGACTTTTGTTTATGAGATGTAACTGTTTATCAAGTGGGAAAACATGACCCCTAATCTGGTTATTTAGTGTTCATTTCATGTGTTTTCTAGCCCTTGGACCTGATTTGGACAAAATGTTGCTGTAAACACACATATAGCAGCTATTTCTTCCAAAATGCACCTGACAAACAAGTGCATGGAGGAGACAGAATTGTCGTGCATGCTTAGAAATTTGTGCTTTTGCGCATGTGTGTGTGTGTTCCTAGTGTCTGTATCTAGTTGTATATTTCGTGTAAATCTCTGAGTCTTAAACTGAACCATAGCCAGAGACAGATTTGAGCTGCTCCTGTTCAACCCATTACTTGAGAATCATCCATCACCTCTCAGCCGATGGTCCACTGCTGGCTGGCCTGTCACTGCCACTCAGACCAGGCAACACTCACGCAACACACATGAGAACGACTGTTGTGCACTGAAAAGGGCACATTGACTAATAATTGGAACTGTGCCCATACTGAGCTTGAGACTAATTAGCTGCGCGTCCAGTAGTGTGACTCCCATACTAATGGAGGATATTTTGTTTGCAGCTATTCAGCTCTGCGGCAGGTAGCTGACAACAGAGCCCCTCGCGTTTCCTTCGGTACAGCCACGATACGTTAACATAATATAATCACTCTCGCAAATATTCGGCGACGATATTAATTCTTCATTAAGTCAATTAGGAGCAAGAGCATCCAATCAATCAGTCTCATTGGCTTCTTTGTGAAGTAGTCCTTCTCCCTTCTCTGCATGGCCTGCAGTATTTATTGCAGTGATGCTCATTTAGTGTCAGTACTTATTTAAGTCATTGCGTGGCTATGAAAATGCCTCCTCACAGATGGCTTCCTATTAAATTCCATATAGGACATATAAATGAGAATATTAGTCAGGCAGATGATAACTACGCTGTTTCGTGAGAATGGCTGTAATTTTCTATAAAAATGACAGAGTACAATACCTTGTTTAAGAGAACAGCAGGTACTGGGTCGACAGTACTTCTCTCGCTGTAGCTATTTCTGTCTGTCTGTCTGTCTGTCTTGTACACGCACTCTTCTGCACAAAGCAAACATGACACACAAGACCCAAAACTACATCTTGAAGCAAATCTGGGTGTTTCTGAAATAAGAGGTGCACTGTACTAGCTACTGCACAGACAGGAAATGAAAAATCACGTACAGCATACTGATAAGCTTTATGCTAAATGGCGAGAGGAAGAAACTATTGGCAGGTGGCTCCAATCAAGATTTACCTGCCAAACATAAGAGGATCTCCAATTTCACTGAAAATTATCTGAAAGCAAAGTTTCAGCTTTTCATATCTGACTGATGTGTGTTTCATGTTGGATCATGAGGCAGCAAATACTTTGAAATTTTTGATTTAGATTAAAAGTGAGTACAGATAAATTAGTTTTTTTTAACTTTTGGCAGATGAATATGAAATAAAAAGCCTTCTAATGTCAAACTCCACACATAAATCCTTCTGCACAGTGAAGTGAATCAAAAATAACCACAACATATTGTTGAATGAAGGGGGGCTTAATAATCAAAAGGTTTATTATTGTCTCGGTCCACTACAGCACACATTAGGAAGTAAAATTTCAGTGGCCAGATTTTTTGACAAATGACCTCTCTTTAACTACAAAAATATGTGTTTCTACCACTAAAATGTGAGCAACTAATCTGATACAATCTTCTAATTAATTGAAACTTAATGAATATTTCCCGAATAACTGAATCAATGACTATATTGTAGATAATGATGAGCTACTAGAGCACAGCTTGGCAGATACTAAAGTAATGAATCATTAGCCAGTGATTAGTTCAAGTTCCTCAAAGCACTTCCAAAACTAAATTACAATGTGCTTTACAGCGTTGAACCATGTGAAAGACACTTTAAGATAACAATGAGCAGCTGCAAATAAAGTTATTAAGTTACAAATAATATGAAAACAGGAAATAAAATATTCAAATATCACATAAGACAAAAATTAATAAAAACAATAATAAATCAGACGTGTTCGTGAGAATTATTGTTTAAAAACCTTAATTTGAGAAGCAACTTATGAATTTTTAAATAAGATGTCACTGGCTTTTGGAGTTCCAGAGCTGAGGGACCCTGACTTCAAAAGGTTCAGTGCATCTTTAAAATCAATTATTAAACAGATAAGTAACCAGTGAGGCAAAGGTAAAACAGGAGAGATACGATCTGTCGGCGATAAATTACAATAATCTAACCAAGATTACATAAAATAATAGGTCAAAAGAGAAACAAATATGAATACCAAAGCATTTCCTTCATGGTCATCTGACTGTTACCTTCCTTTTTGTGTGCCTTATTATAAGTGCTGATGGGATCCCGCTTTGAAGATTTCCAGACATGCATGGATGGCAAAAAGACAAAAAGTACCTGCACACACTCTCACGTTTTGCAAACTCACAGTCCTCATTCTCCACACACACACACACACACACACACACACACACACACACACACACACACTCCGTCGTACAGTAACCCCAGGGGAACATCACTCAAACTACTGAAGAGCAACAGGAGGTGATTACCGTGATGTAGCCGTACTCTCCTTGTGCTCCAGTAATGGAGCCGGCCACAGTGATGCCTGTTGAGTTGATGTTTTAAGAGCTTTAATGGACTGGCGAACCACAGATGTGAGCGGTCTCTGCTGCTCTAGTTTTGGAGATGCACTCAGAGCATACACACACACACACACACACACACACACACACACACACACACACACTGACATTCACATTGTGGGCCAATTAGATACATCTCTTATGTGTTGTAACCTATAGAAATGTGAGGTTTTGCATTTTCAGCTGTGCAGTCGAGGATTCTGTTTGGATAGGAACGTCTAAGTACTTTGGTCACAGATGTAAGGTGTAACACACACACTCTATACCCAGAGATCAGCGCTTATAGACGAGCTTTAAGTGTTGATTACAACTCATGCTACACACAAACATTTTAGAGTCTTTTAAAGGAGCCATTATTTTGTTGTCTGGAGGCTACGATTACATTACAGCTGGAGTTTGGGACAGTTTAAGTGAGCTTTTACAAGCAGTGTTCTAAAAGAGCCACAGCTGGTGATTGAGTCTATCTTTAGTCTATCTCTATTATAGATAATGCCGCGTATCTCTCCCAAGGGCTGCATTAGTAACTCAGATTGCTTTTGTGTCTTGTGTAACTTCACAATCCACCTCTTCAGTACATTTAACTTCTGAAAATCTTGATGTTTTCCTTTCCCCTCATGTCTCCTTGCTTCTGTTTCCCATTCCCCTCGGTGCCCCAGCCTTGTGTAGTCTACTAGTGTAGCAGATTCAATATTGATGAGGTGGATCGATCAGAAGAGCGCCACCCTCCCCTTTCTGTTACTCCAGGTCTTGAATAATCTATCCCTCATCCAATATTCTGATACAAGCAATAAATGACTGCAGTTAAAGATTCCTTCCACTTTCAGATCATATAGTCCCCCGTGCAAAGAGATTTTATTTATTTAGTGTTCGATCTACCAGTTGCTTTTTTTTATGGCACATTGTAACCATACAATATTCCAACACTGAATCAAAATATAGACTTTCACCTTTGAATAACAAAAGAAATTCTTCAGACTAATTAGTAGTGTGATGATATATGGAACACTATGGAGATTATTCAAAGTTTTAAAAAGATTTAACCTTTAATTTAAAGGCTAGCCTTTAATTTACATCCCTCCCAGTTCAGACTCATCGATATTAGTAGATTACATATGTGGGTGAAATATTTTTTTCTTATTATAATGCATGGAAAAGAAATCCCAGCAACCTTTTCCTTTTGTTCTAACACCTCTGATGCAGTGGCATGTTCCTTTGTACCTTAAATCCACTGACATCATTTTCCCTGCGTTGTTGTGAGTTGGGGTTTAATCTCGCCTTTAGGTCTCCAGAGACATCGCCACATAAGTGATCTTTGACTGCAGCACCCTGAGTATCAATCGTCATCAGAGAGGATTATGTGACTGTTGGTCAAATACAGAGCAATATCAATATCATAGTTTGCACTACATCTGCCTCGTGAGGAATTTAACTGGATACAAGACACTCTGATGATTGCCTTTCCCCTCAGAGACTCTAAACTGAGTTACATTTTAATCTTCCTGCTGAATCTAACCACCATGACTTACAGTATCTAAATTAAATGACGTGGTCTGCTCCCTGCAAAACTGACATAGTGAAACGGATCTGGCGGTGCCTTGTGTGCTGTGTTGTTGTTGTTTCATCAGACTGGTTTGTGCCTGTAGGCGAGCAACAGTTCGGATGCACAACGTTCAAACTACGAGTGATAATTACCCATAATTGGACCATACATTCCATAGCTGCTCTGGAGGGACTTTGACCGAACTCAACCCGAGCAGCGTTCTATTACTGACAAACAGTTATTAAACTGAGAATAAAGCCATTATGACAGCCTGGTTGTTTGCTCAAGCTGACCACTAAAGGTTTATTTGCATTCCCTTAATCCTTGGACAACAAGCCCGTGACGATGATAATCAGCCCTAATTGTGAATTTGGTGTAATTTTGAAAATTAAGGGTGAGCTCAAGAGAGCTCAGGCCATATCTGAATAACTCTGATTGTTATTGATTGGCTTAAAGCATTGTGTGATTGTGTTTTGAGATATTTTTGTACTACAGCGACGCACACAAAGCCACACTAACGACAGTGTTGTTAGATGAAATGTTAATCATTCAGTTTCCCTGCGAGCACTTGAGAAGTAAACAGCGCTTACATAAATGTTCTCACGCACTCCAGTACTTGTTAGCACTTGCTAATAAGACAACAAGGAGATAAGCTTAAATCAATGCATGCTCTCGGCCCTCTTTTTGTTTCCACATGGCTGTAGCTAAGCAGAGAAAGCATGCAGAGGACAGAGGCACTAGAAGCTAACATCACCCTTATCAAGTCCACACACTGACACAGGCTTACAGTAGACACACATGCACTCTTACCACAGCCTGGCTAGAGGTCTCAGAGACAGGAGGAGTGTGATGATGGATGGCCTGTATCTCCTTCCTCCAGACAGCCGGTCTGCAGAGTGGACAGAAGGACAGGCAAGGCCATCGGTCAAAGCACGCTTTAGCCCCTATTTTCACTTGTGTGTGCTCGCCTGGCTGTATGTGTGTGTTAATGCACATCCTGGCTGCTGTCCTGTCTCTGCCTCTGTTCGCGGTTTCTCTGGTGGAGGACTCCAGGCCTCATTCTCCCTTCCCATCTGCCCCAGCACCGCCTTTTCGTCCCTCGGCTTGCTTCACTGACAGGCAGAGTTGCCACGGTGATGGATGACTGTGCGCCTAGTTTCAGTGTCAGAGTCCTGCACCTCTGCTACCTGCCGTGTGGGTCCCTGTCAAAGACTTCCTGTCGGGTCAGCTTTGCTCTTTCCCACTCTCTACCCTTCCCCTTCTTCTTCTTTTTATCCAGCTCTTCATCTTCACCCTGCAACTCTCCCATCTCTCCTTTATTTAGCTCACTACTGGGACCTATTTCTAAAGTTGAAGCAAAGAGTCAAATTTCCCAGAAATAGGTTGTCACCCTGATAACTTCTGAAGAACCACAGCACAAAGAGAGTTATTATAATTCTTTTATGCTTTCTCACATCACACAGAGCACGAATTTTTATTCGAAGCAAATCTCTAATTCCGTATTAAGTGCATTAACAGTTTAGATACAAAGCACGTTAATGAAGTCAGTTTCCTTAATGAGCTGCATGATGTGAAATCACTGCTCTCCTTTTTGGCCAACGCTTTGTGCACATTTGTGTGTGAAAGTCCGTGAATGTCTGCGTATACTGACCTAAATGCAAGTGCATTTGTCAATGTGTGGTCGTGGGTTCATTATACAGCAAGCCTCCTGGAGAGTGACCCCAGTTTTACTCCGCACATTTTAAATACCGGCCTTTTTGAAATGAGGTCCATAAGCAAGGCACTCACGAGCTTTGTCTTTGAATGTAATTAGCCAATTAGTCTCTTCTTTATAAGAGACCAGCAGCAGCCGTGAGTCTCTGCTACCAGGGACTAGTTAGTGTGCTCTAATGAGCCTTTAGCTTCCAACCAGAAACCCTGTCAAGCATTATTAATAAAGAGGCTATTTGTGCAGGCCTTTCACTTTAAACAGTGTTGATACCACAGAGCTGTGCTTATTAAGATTTATCTGCAGTGAATCAGGAGCAAGATTGTACTGTAAAAACATATTAGAGAAGGTGAGAAGAAAATTCACTTCACAGTGATTAATTCACAATTTTTTTTAAAAGGAATACATGTTTGTTTGTTGTGTCTTTTGTGAAAAACTGTTATTTCCATTGTAACACAATTTAATTAGCAAACGTGTTCTCTTAAAAAAATGTCCTCAGGCTTTTTAAAATTTTCTATCATATTATTTCCACTTTTTTCCCAAAACATCACATCACACTATTAAACTGTCAAGAGAAACAAGGAAGAGCAAAGACGTTCAGAATTAGTTAATCTTTACGCGGCAAAGAAGAGAGCATATTTAGGATTCAATTCTCTGCACCGTAGTAATGCACTGTAATCATAACAGACTTGATATGCTAATAACAAAAACAATTTGTGACAGGTTAGTTTTACAGTAATTGATGTAGGATTTCACTGAGGCTTGAACTGATCAAAGAGACAGTGGATGAAAACAGACATGGAAACTGCCCTCAAAGTGCTTAAAGGAGAGCTTCCAAAATTATTTACCATCACCACAAACTGCACTTGTATAACTGGTTGTCAGTCAGCCAAATAATTACTTATCTCTTGATATCACATTAATTTTCAAACTCATACCACATACAAGTGAGCTTATCCAAGTGTTTATAAGTAGGATAAGAAGGGGTTTAACACATCATTCTAAAAGCAGAATAACTGAGCATCCATAACGAAATGACAATAACATCGTAATTCACCATGAAGCATCTTCATTTATTAAAGATTTTTATCTCTTAAGAATAAAGCATAAACATGGGATGGTTATTAAAAGTTCTGACATCAACAGAATTTCTACAAACTGAAAATAGCTCCTCCTATGATGAACTGAGACATTAAGATGACATAAAAAACTGAAAAAATAACATTTGGCAGTTACAAAAAGTGTATTTATACTTACACACATAAACCCATAACACTGATCGCAGTTACAGTATAATTTCCAGCCTCCAGCTGCAGCACTGAGCACAATACAGTAAAGCAGCTTATGTTAAGTGAAGAAATTTTGCACTGCACAGTTCTCTAGCTTAAAAGACTATGTATATAATTTGTCCTTACCTTATATGACCCATAGGAGCGTACCTGCGGCAAGAGCAATGTCATAAATGAGCTGTTAGAAATGACAGCTGAAAGATTTACAAGAAATTCTTTTGTGATATGGCAATGGTGGTTTGGTTAGCTGCAGTCACAGAAATGACAAGAAGTATTTAATTAAATGCAGGATTTATATTTATTTTAAAAAAATATTGTCAGTTAAGTCCATGAAATAGATACAAGATAGATAGAAACAACAATGATTGCTGGTTTGAAATGGAAAGCAAATTGTAAGGTCATGTGTTTAAAGTCCAGTGTCAACCCATCCATCCACCCCAACCTCCTCCCTATGTGGCTGTATAACAACTTCACCCAAATTCCTTCTTTGCTCTAATTAAAGCTACAACAGCCAGTAGTCGACTGAATGTAAACATGTTGTTTTGGAGCTAAAATGTTTGACAGTTTTTTGGGCAACCACCAGAGGTCAGTTATCAATAAAATGCAAATATAGTGTCGCAAAAACAACTTCAGCTGCAGCTGTTAGTTGTTTCATTTGGTAGGCGGACCAACTTTCTCACTTTCTTTAAAATTGTCTATAAACTAACTGCTTACCAAGAGTTGGAGAAGCGGAATCAGTTAATAGCTGAGACTACACCAGAGTTAGTAGTGGAGACAAGCACATTTGTCGCCTACCAACACCTGTCATCCAGTGAACAGCTTTGGTTCAACTTAGATTTAACTAGTTCTGTTGTTGAGGCCCTTCTGGTGTCACTGCATAGGTGAATTCTTTAGTTTTTAGCATTATATTTTGAATCCTGCCTCCAAAATAACATGTTCCAATACAGGCAATATGTTTATTATGTATTATGTATGGTATTATGCTTTTAAGTAAACAATTTCCCCCAAATTATTAGTATGCATGTGTTTTCCATTCATTGCATCACTTTCAAGTGTCACTCCTTTTCAGAGAGCCAATCATATACCAGATGGGGCGAAACCGTCACGCTTGTAACCCAAAAATGAAGAAGCTTTAGATATGTGAAAGGATGCTTAATATTTTCTGAAACTTAACAAAGTAGTGAGTGAAAATCAGAGTAAACAGCAAGTAAAAATAAAACTTAACAACATGAATAATGGTCCCACATGGGACAGAGACTTCTGTCTCCTGGGTGAAAGTCTTGTGGCAGACTAATGGCACCACCTCCACTCTATTACCTACTGTGTCATTCTGTTACTTTACCACTAAAAACAATTTTTTTTCAAATGTAATGCAGTTTAGTTGAATAAAAATTTATTTATGGGAAACAGAGTTGGAAATAAAACTTGTTTGAAGTATGTTGTGTTTTAGCTGCTTTACAAATATGTGACTTTGATGTTCCTTCTCTATGCTTAGTAGGATGCTCACCTATCACTCCAGTCAGTATTTTTCAACACCAAAGGCCTGAAGTTGACATGCATCCACAACCCTGAAACACTCTGCATTAGGCTTACTGTCAACCGTTGAGTTAAACCTTAAAATGTGAACCTAAAATTGGTCAGAGTTGTCACAATCTTGCTCAAAAGACCAGTTGACAGCCATGGGCTGAAATGTTATGTGATTATATACATATTTAAATCCACCACATTGTGACATTTGTATTGTGGTTCCTACTGCATCTCTTGAATATCTTTGGTTCTATTAGGCCCTTGTGAACAATGTGGTAAATCGATGAACGAGACTGCTTTATGGTAGAATTGAGCTTTAATGCTTTTTGGATCAATGTCATAAAGTACCTTCATTTCTCATGTATTTAATTTGCTGCATTACAAAAATAATCAGATATCGTTGTCTGGTACATTAAAATGTTTTTGATTTTCTCAATACAATATCATATTATACTATGTACTCTTATGAGGAAATAATAATAATAATGAAATAACTCTAGACTAGTTAGATGCAGAGGTTACAGTTTGGTCAAGCCTTTTCTGTCTGTCTTTTCTATCGGATGAGAAACCACTCGAGCTGTTCCTGCATCACGGCACGAGTTTACCAACTGTATGAAAATTCTGCATAACAGCAGTCAAGACCCTGGCTTATCTCAGACACACAACTGTGTAAACCACCAGGGACTCTTTGCAGTCTGAAATGTGATTGCTGCCTCTCATTTTTTTTTCTATCTCTCTCCCCACAGCTTCTCTCCACAACAGAGATGAGTGATGCTGTCTCTGCCTCATCTTTGACTGGCAGAATAAACACTGTTACCACAACAGCAATGGCGGGAGACAAACTACAAGCAACAACAGAGGTAGACAGACACACCACAACTGTGACAGTATACGGCAGCCGAGATAAAGCTGTGACAGTGTTGGCAGAGATAGGTGTGTGAGCCCAGCGATGATAACAGAGTTAGGAGGCAGATATACAAGTGTGATAGTATAAGAGAAAAGATTCGGATGAATATGACAGTACAGGAGGAGGCCTGGGAGGGAAAACTTTGAAAGATGATAGTTGGTGGAAGCAGTGACAGTGTGACTGAAAGGTTGACTGCGACTATAATCAAAACTAGGGTTTGCATTTTACTCTGCTACCGTTCCTAGCATATTATTAGTGGTTCAAGATGGAATACTGATCTGTAAATGTGCAGACTGACAACATTCAAATGCTGTTAGCAGACCCAGCCACTCAGGAAAACCAAATTATCTTTAAAGGAACCTTTTAAGTCCCACCTTGCTATTTGCTGCCTGTAATTAACACAAGAAAGCGAGATCAAGACGACAAAAGCTAAAGGAGGAAATGGGTAAACTGAGGCAGGGGGATGGTGAGCGAAAGAGCGGAAAAGCGAGCAAGAACGGAAAAGATGGAGATGAAACACTGGAGGCAAAGCGAGGCATGAGCAGAAGGAAATTTGCACAAGAACAGTAAAGCATGCCAGGAAACTGTGCAAGGACACAAAGTCTAAAAGAAACAAACAAAAAAAATGCCAGGATGGAAAGGGAAGCCGTGAGAGGCAGCGCAAACAGAGAGATAAAGAAAGATTGACAGGCCGAAAGGGAGACCACAGAAATGTACATAGCATCAGGCTGATATTGTCATTCTGTGCAGCAGCCCGGCTCCAATGTGCTGATTATGAGAGCATCATTTGAGACTGACAACCTTGTTCCTATAGTACAGCATGCCAAACACATTCCCAGCCCCCATCTTTCTCTTTCTGTGTTCTCCCCCTGAGCTCACACAATAGCCATCTGATGAAGACTGAATGATTGGAGGAGGAACGAAGTGAAACGTGACAGAATAACAGAAAAAAAAAAAACACACTTGGAGAGGCTGATGATGGGGAGAGTGCAAAGAAAAAAAGGAACCCAGCACGAGTGGAGAGGAGGTGTGGAGAACACGGGCTCGATGCAGCTGCAATTAAGGGAGCGATTTTGTGCCAGGGAATATGCTAATTCCTCCTTTGTGTGAGCAGTTGATTGGCTGTTGCACTGCGCACCAGGCAGTGAGGGAAGGGGAAGTAGCGGGCTTGGACGCCTCTATCTGGCACGACGTTCATCACAGGCCTCATTTAGCTACGGCATCACAGTTAGCAGCATTGGTAGAAAAAAGACACACTTTTGTCAACTGTCTCTTCCCGTGTCGACATGTGGTACATCTAAGGGATGTAGGGAAAGATATTCTAGTTCAATTAGCAAGCTCCTGAGACAGAGACCAGAACAAAGATATTCATTAATAGTCACGTATGACCTTTATATATGAGCTGAGCCTCAATCCACTGAAGACTGGTTATAATTTTGGACCTGAGGGATTCTGGGAATATTGGAGGAGTTCAGTCTACAGGAGAGGAAACTGAAACGACAGTATCATTTCCACTGCAGTTATTTTACAACATCATGGGCCAAGCATTTTGAGACACAAACAGAACTTGTAAACGTGGCAGAATTCATTTTTATTCCTTCCTTCACTGCTGCAACAGAACAGCTGATTGTTTTATTCCATTTAACAAATTAATCACATGCACAGCAACCTCCATGGAGTCGGACGCAAAAATAAGCATGAGTAGTCTCACATTTTCTGCCGTTCATGTAATTCAAGGTCCGTGATGCTGCTGAGACGTGTTGTCATTCAGCATATTGCCTCCACAGCATCACATGTAATTAGACACTCTCTTGAGAAAAGTGGAGGCAAAGCATCACAAAGCAGCGTCAGCCTGTCAGCTGAGTGTTGCTGGTGATTACCTCTCCTTGTGCAGCGTGCACACCTGTCCTTATCATATTGCACAGCATGCACTCGAACAGTGAAATGATGGGAAAAGTGAGTTGCTGATTGCAGAATACTGGTGCTGATCAAGCAGTCCTGGCTAGTGTGCTTCTTTATCCCAGTATGTAACTGCATGCAACTTGGTAAAATGTTGTCGTTGTTTCCCCATGTCTCAGACATAATGGCTTTTTACCAAAAAAAAGGTGCTGAAATGATGTAAAATCAAACGGATATAATTGCATTTAGAACAAAGAAAAGCAATTGCTCTAATCTATAATTAATCGCTAATACTGAGAACACAAGGAAAAGCACAATATTGAGTTGTAATCCCTAATTTAATATAATTTGTTGAAGCCTGATCCCACTAGAATATAGAATGGATCGGGTCTGGCAAGGATTTTCAGATGTGCATTTCCTAAATAAAACCATCTGTTTCAACTGCTCCATATTTTGTTGAGAAATTTCACTAAAAAGTTTACTTTTTTTTATTTACTCAGAATTCCCTCATTTATGTCATTAAGGGTAGACCAAATGTTAGAAGACGGTCTAAAAGCATCACAAACTACAGCCTCAAAAATCAACTTTGCATTGAATCAACTAACATGATATCATGGTATCAATAGCATTGGACTTCTGGAACATGTTTTATGTCGTATCTACACAGTTTAAGCTTTTTGTGCATTATTTTATGGAGTTAAAATAACATTTGAAATAGCTGAGGTTGGAGTTAAGGTCACAGGGTCATTGGGTGCACTGGCATGCCAAATGCGTAAAATGTTTTCTGATGGCGCATAAAGGGATTTGCTTTGTCACACACCTTTTTAGGATACCAGCCTGAATCTGCACATCTCTAAAAGACTTTCAGCAAAAGCTAAACATTATACTGTTTGTAGAAGTAGTGTTTATTGCAGCACATGGTATGACACTGCAATAGTTTTACTAAATGTCCCACATAAACCTCCATCTTGGTGTATTATGTATAAAGAGGCCTATTTAATGCAGCTTTTAGTTTAGTAGAATTTGAATGCAAGGCTTTAAGTTGTGATGGGATAATATTAGACTGTGGTCCTGCTACTTTAACGCAAACACAGTGAAGCATCTTCCTTTTCCACTGAAAATGAAATAATGTGGTGTCTACTTGAATCTAGATGGACCTCTGAAGTTCTGGACTATGTCAAAGTGCAGCTAAGTTAGAGGTCATTTCAGAAGTGCCATCGGCTTTACTGAATAAAAACCACACTGTGGAATTCTGTCTACATAAGCTTATATATTAGAAATGCGCCGTCTATTTCTTCTCTTTCTCTCTTTGTCTTTGAGTGATGATGTCAGGAACAGTCGAGTGGAGCGACCTGCTCCATCACCATCTGGTCCCCAGAAGAAGAAGGCACAGCAGTGCTCTCACGATGCACACCCACTCACCATCCCACCACACACACACACACACACACACACACGCACACGCACGCACGCACGCACGCACGCATACACACACAACTTTACTTCAAGGCCAAAGCCAAGATCCGGCAGTAGCACCTACATGAGCGCACACGCCAACACACATGCTCACACCAATAGGAGCCCTGACAAACACACATACAGGGACAGACAGGCTTTTCCACCCACTCTTTCTCCAAGGTGCAGTCCATCTGTTTCTCCATAGATTTAGATGGCAGAGTCCAATATGTGATATGACTTACCAGCTTGGTGTACATTACAGTCCCAGTAGGTACAGGTGTCCAGGGTACAGATAGAAACCACTAGAACCTGAGTAATACATCATCATGGCCGATATAATCAGTCAGTTAAGTATTTGAAGCCAGTTGCAGTTTTGAAGAGATATTCATTTCATTTTAATTAATTTCTATTCAGATCAATTCACTTCACTTCCCTTTAATTCATTTCACATTAATTCAGTTCAATTCAATTCAATTCAATTCAATTCAATTCAATTCAGTTTGGTTAGGTTCGGTTAATATGGAGCCACTTCACAACATATGACATTTCAGTCATGTCACATAGTAAATGAAGACCATAACAGTTTATATTATATCCAAGATTGTCTTTGAGCCAAAGCTTTGGCAACAGTAAGTGGAAAAGACACCTATTTGACAGGAAGAAACCTCTGGTAAAACCAGGTTCAGGGAGATCAGACATCTGCCTCGGTTGGGATGAGGGTAAAGAAGAGAAAGACAGGGATAGCAGGTAGAAATTAATGGAATTAATGAAACCATGTTGCCATTAAAATATTAGTCCACAAGACAGCGTTCATAAGTTTATTTTTCTTCTGCAAAATATTCCTCCATATCTGGGTCACAGGTTTTCAGTACCTGAATTTAAGGAATCCCTATCAGACATTTCAATGCTGCAAACTGCTGCATAAACTTACACAGTAGCTAAATACAGATATTCACTGGAAACAGACAAGACACTGCTTAAGGTCATAAAAATGTCCAGAGGCATGTTACAGAGCATAGAAAGATCCATGAATAAAATATGCTACTGCATTCTGAGCAGGATTTGAGGCATTGACGGAAACATGTACACCTGTAAACATCACAGAGAAATAATGAAATCTCACATGCACTAACATACGAGGGTTGTGCAGGCAGGCGAGTGAAAGAAATTCCCACAGCATTTTAATTGTAACCAAAGTGAAGCGGGATGCCAACTGAGAGCAGACTACAGAGGAGATCAGCCTACGGTATGGAGCTCTGAGCGCTCAGGTTGCTTGCTGCAGCTTAAAACATCACTGATGGCTGTTTCACCCTCTGACTCACTAAATTAACTCCAAATCCATTTACCAGCGTTGCAGCTTAAGCCCTCCAGTTTGGTCTTGGTCTTCAGCGGTTTCTTCTAATTGAGTTTCTAGTAATTACCACAAGGCTAATGCATTGTAAGTGCCTTCTAAATCAGGGGTAAAGATTTTGTTTCAGACTACAAGTGCACACAGTGATCGCATGCATCGGGACGGAAGGGAAGCTTTGGGATGCATGTGGGGGTTAAAAAAAAAAAAAAAAAACTGAGCCATCGCGGAGTTTTGTGACAGGCAGCTCACATCCCAAAGAGAGGATGATCGTCTCTCACGTGGCCTTGAACTTCACTCCCCTACTTTCTTACTTCCCCTCTTAATCCATGACTTTGATTCAGAGTGCCATGCAGAGGTAACCTGGCTGGCACGATGCACAAGGCCCTTTGATCTGTGCTGGCAGATTTGACAACAATGAGTGGGCTGACGCTGGGCGGATAGATACATATGGTGCTGAGCAAATTATATAGTTACCTTACGTTACCCATTTCTGGATAAAAATGTCAAAATAAATCTGAAGATGCCGTTAAAAAAAAAAAAGTGATGTGACTGTATGTACACTTCCTCTGGTTTTACATTTTTTCAGTGCATTGTGTTTGCTTTCTTGTGAGAGGGTGAAAGGGAGTTTGCACAGCGTTCCCCTTCTCTCTGAAGACTCCTTTAATTAGGCTTTAATTGCCTTATTAGCTCTGGCTATCGATGGAGGAGGGAAGGCAGTGAGAGAAAAAGGTCAGGCAACGGAGACAGCTGGAGAAGAGGAAACTTAACAGGGCAG
Organism: Amphiprion ocellaris; assembly: GCF_022539595.1. Lineage (NCBI taxonomy): Eukaryota > Metazoa > Chordata > Actinopteri > Pomacentridae > Amphiprion > Amphiprion ocellaris. The sequence goes on from NC_072785.1 coordinate 12,183,712, forward strand.
ATAAACAAGGGTGGGTAAAAGGGGCAGGCCAAGGATTGGAGCTGCATCCACCCACACATACAGATACTGTTAATGCATACAGAAAATGTACACACAAATGTGCAAGGAGTTGGTTACTACAGGCAAAAAAAAAAAAAAAAAAAAGTGAGGCAATCTCCTGTGGGAAAGAGTTGTCAGGTGATATAAAAGACAAAGGCAAGACAGAGCTCAGAGACATGACTGCTCCTTCAGGAACAAGCTCGGTGGTGCGCCCAGGCAATTGACCCTCCACCCTGACCTCAGCGAGGGGAGATGGACGAGGCAGAGGAGGGAGCTGAGAGGAAGAGGAGTGGCAACGAGAAATGACGAATGGGAGGGATGTGGAAGACAAAAAAAATGAGCAGGTGGCGGGGGAGTTGCAAAAGCAGGACACAGAAGAAGAGGGTAAAGAAGACGGCCACCATAAATATTCTTTTGAGGACTCTCTGCTCACACCGTCAGTCCCTGAAGCTTCCCAATGCGGGTGCTGGAGTCACTCAAATGAAAAGTGGAAATCCATTAGAATTAGCATATTATGCAGATGATTAAAGATATTAGTTCAATGCCTGCCTTGTTTACATGTGATTCGCAATGTAAACATTTGAAATGCTTTCATTAAGATGCACATCTGCAAGTTTTAGCATTTGCAGTTTGTACACTTGTGGCACCTGCTTGTCGGCTACGCTGCATCTTACATACATACTGCTCTTACCTGCCTTTTAAAATTCATAGGCTGAACCTGGGGTGCCAGCTAATTTCATTTTCAATTTGTAAGTTGTTGACGGTGATCTTGCCAACATCATAGCCGGCATTTGTTATTTTCATTACCCTGTGGCAAGTAATATCCATTTCAAATTTCATTCTGCTGAGACAGAGAACAAAAAAAGAAACTTCAAAGATGCACAACTTAGTAGAGTTGAAGCCCGGCAACACAACACAACACAGAAATAAAACTAACATCTGTTATACAGGCCCAGCTGACTTTTTTTTTTTTTTTTTTTTTTATCACTGCTGAAGGCTTTACCAATCCATCTGTTGCTATATCCAACTCTACCTAGTCAAGTGATACTATAAAAGGATGCCAGTGGGAGGGAAGCTTTCACATAGGAGCATCTGCAGAGGCAACACAGCAAGTTACCTTTCCTCTATAATATCTCTTCTTCATCTGCCACCCACTGCACACACTCACAGCATCACACAATACACACTACAAGAAGTAACTTGAGAAAGAGTGCTGTTTGCATTAGTGTTGATTTGATCTCCAGTGTATGTACTCGTCTCAGCACAGTAGCTGTCACCAAGCCAGTGTGTTTTCACCTGCATGTGTTTGTGTGTGTGAGGGGTGCAGGCGAATCAATCCATCAGGGGAAACGAAGGAGTGTTTCTTCCTTTTCTGCACGTCGTTCCCCAGCCTCATTAGAACCTATTCAGTCAATCAAGCATGAATCCCTAACACAATAACATGCAAAGTGCTTTGTCTGGGTGTAATTGGCCTTGCCAGGGCTGTTTTTCTCAAACGGTTAGCTTCACTCGCCTCTCTCAGACCACAGCCAGCAGCCCTGTCCAAGAAACGCAGCTGGCTGAAGGAGGATGGAGAGATGAAACGAGGAGGAGAAGAAAAACAAAAAGGGACAAAGATGAGGAAGGCGAGTTTTGGATTATTAGCATCCTCTGTGAGATCATAGGAATGTACGCTGTTAAAATAATTTGAACATTTCTCATAAGATCTTGTGCTCTTTTTCCCTGCTCGAGTGTTTGTCTCGGTATTGTGTGCGGTCACGCAGAACTACTGTCTGTCACAATCACACATGTTACCCATTACCATGACAAACCAGTTGACATCCCATATCCGCCGTGCACACAGACACTCGGCACATGCAAGGCACTGCACACATGCGCCTCACACAGAAAGGCATGACGGGAGATGGATAGCACTTCGGTGCAGAAATGTGGCCCCCCCGTCTGAATCCCCGCAGGAGAGATTGTTTGTTCGCTGTGATGGGTGACACGGCTGACTGACACTTTCCGCCATACCAACCCAACAGCCAATCTACTGAAAATGTGCAGTGACATCGTTGATTAAGCAGACATCCAGTGTACAGTGTGTGCGCTGTTACGCTGTAATGGGTTCACCGATGCAGGGAAATGCAATCTCACTATGCATGTGTGTTTGTGCGGATGCTTATTTGCGTTGTACTATGCATTCCAAGGACATGTGACTGTAAAAGAATCAAGCCAATACATTTGACTTTGAACCACGGCTTTGCATGGCTCAAGCCAGGCCATAGTGCCCCAAACTACTGAGATAATCATCAGTAGTCAAGTGCTGCCATCTAGTGACACAAAAAAATGCTTCTTCAAATAGAAAAATGATAAACTGTTTAAAATAAGGAGTCACATTTACTAGAAACTGGAACTTAAGGTGTAAATTCAGCTAAAGCCCAAACATGCAATAAGCTTTAATTACTAAGGCAGTTTTAAATTGACAGCAGGATCAGTGGTTTTTTTGTTTGTTTGTTTGTTTATTTATTTCCCCACTTAACAAAATCCTAATTTATTCATCCTACATTGCTTCCTGTGTCTCCTTTGCGCTCCTCCCTGGATCTATCAGCCTCCTACAGATCAATAGATTTGTTTGTTCCAGCAACACCTCCCAGTGTTTTCACTTGTCCCTCTCTACAGGAAACGAATTGGATGTCCTGTCCTGTGCAGTGGTTATGCTGTGAATCAAAAAAGCCAAATTAAATTGCCTAATTGGTTTCCTTGGGAAGGGTAAAACAGATTTAAATTGATTACCGGTAATGGCCTTTTGTGGAACCACATTGGCTTCTGCTGTTTGAGGAGGATTTAGCAAAACCAATTAATTTGACTCACCTCTTACGTGCCCTCCTTCTGTCTCTCTTTGTCTCTGTCTGGGAGCTTTTTCATCGTTTGCTTTTTCCACTTCCTAATGCCCTCCTTCATTTTTCACCCCAAAATAAAAGGAACGATGATGATAATGTGACTGGATAACAATCATTCAAGTCTAATTGGCTCAACACTGTCACACTGGGGTGCTGATAGAATGGCAGAGATATATTTTTTTCTACTGTATGTCGACTGTTACAAGACTCGCCTGACAAAAGATAATTTAAATCTCTCTTTCAATTACTTCGTCCAAGCATATTTGCTTCCACGCTGCTGCTGCTGCTCTCTCTCTGCTGCTGCTGATGCTTTCACCTGAGGGAGAAAAAAGTAAGATGTCAAGGTCACATTTTGTCACACAAGCTGATTAAATCCCTAATATGTTCTCCCCCTCTTTCTGTAGCCCTGCCTCGGTGTTTCTCCACCTCCCATCAAATATTATCACAACCAGACCTAATGTGACATTTAGAATGGGCAAATTGCCGGCACTTAATGTGATTTCATTAATTACATTGGGGAAGCTATTGTGTATGATTAAAACAGATGTCACCCACCTTGTGGGAAAAGCAGAACTCATTTTCTCTGCAGTGATAATTATCAGGAAAGTCAAAGTTTCAAAGTTTATTTTTGTTTAATTCGGTTTTCCAGCAAGTCATAAAATGTCTAAAGCCACATCAAGAACGCAGCTTCATCTGTTACTGTGTTCCGAAACTAAGCAAAGCCAGATTCGGGTACATACTGAACTCTTTTCAGCGTCACTGGGTGCAGTAAAAATTAAATGCAGTTAAGCTGAACAGCCCATGACAAATGAACAAAATAATTTCAAGCATTAAAAGTTTTTTTTACAGCCACCTTCGTGGTTTTGCAGACAAAAGAAGCAACCTTCCACCGCTCAAGGTTCAATAGAGATGTACGAATAATGACTCAAGTACTCCTATTTAGTTGGATTACATGGAAAACCCTTAAGCATTACAAATTACTGTTGAATGAAGGTCAGAGTCCATTATGGGATTACTTTACACACATTTACTGTGGGTATTGGAAATTTTTCTGAACCAGAGTTGGCCTCAAGAATGTCTCAAAAAAAGGTACAAAGGATGTTACCAACCTGAGCAACTGCTGCATGTGGAGAATGTGGGTGAAAGCACATACTGGCATGTGATATTTTAACTGTATGGGTGAGAACATAGATACAAGGATGCAGATTTATCCCAAAGATGAGAAAAGAAACACAGTAAAATAACTACAAATAAACACCAAAATGTGAAGCTTAAAAGTAGCTATAAACTAATAAAGTAACAGCAGGACTGAACATAAACAAGGTTAAAAGAAAAGATCAGATTAGAATAATCAAAGACAGGATGTTGAGTCAAAGGATTGGATTTTATGAATGTTTTTAGTTTTCTAGTTTGGGGATGCAGCCATCACAACACTGCACAAGTTAAAAACATGTGGTTGTGTTCAGTTATGTAAATCACGCCTACAAGCAATTTGTAGTCATTGCTTATGACTTGTTTCCACTCTCACAATCATAGACTAAATTATTATTCTGTAATTGTTATTGAAAAAAATCCATACCAATGCATTCTTATTCTCTTTTCTGCTTTTCTGCAGTGTCATAATTGCGGTTTTTATGAAGACCGATTATCATGAATGGGGTGGATCAAGTGTCAAAGATGTGAATGTGGCAGCAGGAGAGAGTGATCTTGAAAGCAAAAGACAGTCTGTAAAATACATCGACCGTAATAGAGGTCAAAATACAACCGCTGAGATATTTCACCAAAATCCATATTGACTTTTACACCACATCAGAGAAGAGGTTCAAACGGAAAAGTGTATAATTTCAGACACTGGTGGTGTAATAATGTTTCTATATGTTTGCATTTGCCGGTCAGATCACCTTTCACTTTTACCTCTTCCTTTTCTGCGGCTCCGCTTGCATTTAATATGAGAATCTGAGAAAACCTTTCACAAACCACAGAATGCTAAAGACAGTAAATGTGTCCATCCGGAATTATTAAAAGAAGATAATGCTACACTAAAGAGAAAAAAAAAGAAGTTCAAAGACAGCAGAAAAGGCAAAAGAGGAATTGTTTCATTTTCCTCCCCCTTGCCCAAACTTAGGCCTGAGGTTTGCAAGCCAAAGGCCACAGCAGCAGCAAGTCTGGCAGGCTCCATCTGACTCACAACACCAGACTTCTTGAACAACAAAAACAGTTGTTTTTAGTGAATTATTTATGTCGGTCGAATCTTGTACAAGAAATGAATCTTGATGTGACATAAAGCCCCAGGAGATGAGGATAAAATCTGCTTTCAGAAATATGTTATCTATAAAATGCTCATCTTGTCTTTAAGCAAAGTTCTCAGCCGACTCGATGTATCTCGTATATTTATAGTGTTTAAAATCTTCTTTCATGCATTTTGCACAGAGCTTGACTGAGGGTAAATAGCTTGGTAAATGTGCATTGCAGAGAGCTGCAGCTACTTTATGAAAACTTTTATTCTTGTATCATTTGTCATCATTACAAATCATGCACATGCACAATATTGAGTGGGATTAAGTAGTTCCTGTCACAACATGCTGACTTTTGACTTCAAAATCCTTTTAAGTTTTTTTTTTTCTTTTTACTGTAAAAATTTCCACATCCTCTACATTTGCCACGTTACTGGAGCCACAAACCACAGCTAGGCAGCTGTTCTCACACTTTACATGGGGGCACGTTGTCAGTTACTTGATATGCAGCTTTTCAACTGGTATGCTGTTTGCTGATATGCTGATTTAATTAGATATGATTTTTCAAATGAACACAATTTATTTCTTAGACTACAGCATTTAACACATACAAGTAACAGTAACATTTATTAATTTGTTTGTTTGTCTGTTTATTTATTATGTTTTGTGTTTTATTTCTAATAATTTGTACTTATTTTTATTTTATATGTTAACAAGTGCTTAACTGAGCTCCCTCTTTCATGTCATGGAAACGAAACTTTAAAGTTTCCATAAAGTGAAAATCTATTTTATTTTGCTTCGTATGTCTTAAAAACTTGAAAGGTGTCAAATAAAAACTCCTTCTCTGCCTGAAGGCACCAAGGTCCTCTTACCACACTTGAACTTGTTTCATGACACTTATCTAGGTTGTTTTCTATTGGCCTCACTCGTGTTGTGTCTACTCTCAGATGTTCGTCGTTTTGGATAAAAACTTCTGCTAAATGAAACTGTAGAACTGTACAAAAGAGATCACAAGAGTCATAATCTCCTCCACAAACTTCACTGTTGCACTTCATGCGCACTGGGAATTGTAGAGCTGAACTAGAGGAAATTTTCATACTGATTTTTAAACAAGTGCTAGGCTGGTTATCGGGTCTTCATGTCAAATTGAATGACAAATTCAAAGAGCACATTTAGAACAGACCTGAAACCAGGAGTTATACAGTCATGGTGATATGAACTATTTTTGCAGTATTTTCAGCTGAAAAATTGAAGGACACATTCTGAGACCATGTGAGACTTTAATTATTTTTCTGAAAAGCGGCACAATATGGGGCCTTTAATATCCAACGAATTAAGTAAGTCTATGGCCAGTGTTTTTTTCATTTAAAGTTATAAGTTAAGAGTGTGTGCTGAATTCCAGAGGCATCTCTTGTTAAAGTTGTTTAAAGTCTCTTTACATCCTGACAGCATTCAATATATCAAAAACGCTAATAATAAAATGTAAATCAAGGTTTTGTCTGTGGCAGTCACAAAGCTGCAAAGAATACAATACTGATGCATTTTAATGTTCAACCTAAACGTACAGCATCTTGTGCTGTTGATGCCAAATGATTGTGTCCGCTTGTGTGTTTGTGTGTTTTACAGATTGAAGTATGTTTCCTGCCTGTCTGCACTGCAGCCTAGTTGTAAACAAGCGTTTGATTTGTCTTACTGTGTAATGGCTTTATCAACTCTATATTTTGAATATTGTACACATGTGGTGATGTAGCTTTATTTGTGTTTTTAAGATTTGATGTAGTTTTTATGTGCCATGTTTCTCTTCCCATGAATGATCACAGAATAGTCACTTAGTGTATGTTCATGTGTTTTTTGAGGGAGATCTGAAGAAATTTCAGTTGTATGCTTGCAAAATCCAGTTTTTATTCCTATTATCTTGCATACTCTAGCTTTACAATATTATTCAGCTGATGAAGGCAGTATCACAGTGATCTACCCTAATGTATATCCTCAAAGTGACACACCTGATCTTTGACTTCTACTAACTTGTGCTCTTTCAAGTGATAGCCTAAGGTGTATTACTCATCCAAAAGATTTGCATTCTACTTTAAAATTTCATGGCAAACCATGCAATAGCTGTTGAGACATTTCTCTGCAAAACAAAAATGTTATCTGTGGGGGCTCTACAGGAAATGCCGGACGATAACCAAAGTCAGTGGGTGTTATTCTGTTTATAAGCCACATAACACAAGCACAGACAAACACATAAATGTGTAATTTTTAAAGCTCAGTGTGAAACTTTTTATTTGTTTGTGTTCATTTACAATCTTCATTACAAGAGTTTCTATTAAAAGTGCAACAGGGCAAATACAGAGTCTGTTCCCCAATAACGTCCAAGAATGAACAGAAGTACAGTACTTTTGTACAACTCAGTAGTTTCTTTTATTAAAAAAAAAAATTAAAGTAAATTATATCTCACAATTCTTCTCCTAGCCGAGGAAACTTCTGGGCCTGCAAATCAAAAAACATGAGAAACAACCAGTTAACGGACAATAAACTGTAGAGTACACATACATACATTTTCAGGTTCACCTGGGCAGATTTTCAGATGTTTAGATTTTTAAAAGTGCATTTTTAAATAGCTTTTGGTGATTACAAAAGTAAAAGTAAAGATGAATTTCTTCTCACCTGTTTACACGAGGGGGTAGCTGGCTGCAGTTGCAACACCGCACTGGTTGTCCTTGTTCCTGGACATCTTGATGTATCCCTGGTCTCCCCATCCCAGACCCCAGCTACAGAAACACACAGCAATATTAAAATCATTATAGTATCATATAACATTCAGCTGCTGGATGCAAAACTGAATTACAGTCACAGTAACAGTAACAATAACCCAATATCCTGCATTTGCATAGAAACAAAGTGAGGGTGGCAGTTCCCAGTAAGGTGTGATTTAAAATTTGATGACATCCGGACTGGGTTTCATTTTCACTCAACACTGGCAGCTATAAATAAGATGCCTCTATGCTGCCTTCTGGAAAATGATAGCAATACATTCAGGTACTTACCTGTTCTTAACCAGCCAGTAGTCCTTTCCACTGTCAGTACCATAACCCACAGCCAGAACACCATGGTCCAACTCAACGCTGCTGCAATCGGGTTCATCATACACTCCTGGAAATGCAGGCATGTGAATTAAGCAAAAAGAAGAACCTTTCCTATTTCTTTTTGTATTTGATAAGAATATTTCTTGGCTGCTGCAACACAGTGTATATATACGGTGTAAAAGTATCCACCTGATTGATAGAGCTGGAAGGACAGTGGAGAAGCATCGATGCCGATAGATACTGGTCCAACGGTGGCCACGGCCTCCTTCAGGGCATCTTCATCACCTTGTTTCACATCAACGTAGCCTGTGCATGTGGCGCCAACAGTTGTGGGGTTGAAACGGCACTTCAAATCCTATTTGAGAGAAAATATGCCATGATTGGCCAAATTTAATATGATGCTGACACAATATTAAAGCAGTGATTAAGTATATACCAGAGAAAATAAGATTTTACAAGCACTATATTCTCAAAATGTATAAGATTTTGAGGGAAGTCCATAGAGCAGTGATGGTAGGTTTTGTACTCAGGTCATTTTAGGGTTTTGAGCTGCTATATATTTTGTCCACAAGATGACAGTATTGTATCTCTTACATAGAGGGCCATCATTTGTAACACTGTCTGAATGAGTCCTCCATTCAGCTTTTTACAAGACTACATTTAAAGTTTCTATTTTACATGAATAAGACATTATATATGCAGTGTTTTTTTCCAACCACATTGCTTTCTATTTACCTCAGCCTCATAGGGGTAGGAGACCTCAGTGTCAATCCCTCCATTGGCCTGGATGTACTTGAAGGCGTAGTCCATCCAGCCTCCCGTGCAGCCCATGTTGCCATAGTCACCAGAGCAGTCCACCAACTGCTGCTCACTCAGGGACACCAGTTTTCCTGTCTTCTTGAAGGTCTGACCCTCCAGCGAGCCAGTCTGGAATACAGAAGCATGAATGTTAAATCAGAGAACACTTGTGCAAAGTTTCTTGCACTACCAGAAAAGAGAAGTTGTCCTTACTGCACTGAAGGCCCAGCAGGAACCACACTGCTTCTGATCCTTGACACCAGTGACGTATCCCCTGTCCCTCCAGTCAACCTCGTTGGGCAGCTTGGTGCCTTCAGGCAGCCGGAAGAAGGTAGAGCCAGCACGGGGCGTAGAAGCGTTGAAGCCCAGGCAGCCCCGAGAGATCACGTGTTTGTACTCTTCGTTGTGCTGATGAAGAGGGACAGAATGCGGTTTAATTTGTAACAGGTTCTTCATCCAAAATGCCATTCAGTTTTTCCTCACTAAGGTTAAAAGCTAAATGAGGGCACAAACAATGCATGCATATTGTTCTGCACATACCATGTCAGCAAAGTAGGTCATACCAAGGCGGTAAGACTTGATTCCTTGGTCTGCCATGATGTTATGTACCAGCACGACTTTGCGATTTTCCAGCCAGATTTGCCTGCGGAGAGCCTCCTCGGACTGAGAGTGGTAGGTCACCCCTGCCAGTCAGAAAAGGAAATAATCAGACAATGAATAGAGGAAATAATCTGTGACAGATAATGATTTTACATGTAAGCAAATAAAAGGTAAATAGTCTGTGTTGTCTTACCATACTTCAGCTTCCAGGCATGGAATTCCAAGTCTTCCAGCGAGATGCTGGCACAGCTGGCAACAGCCAGAACAGCAGCAACAACCAGCAGCAGCTTCATCTCGACTGAACACAAGCACTAACAAAAAGCAGAGATCCTTTGTTACTTGCAGGAAACCACACAGGTCGAGGTTGCTCTCTTTCAACTCAGTTTTTTTCACAAATGCTTTCTCTCATGATGAGGGATGCCACTTGCACACTGCTGCTGTATCAGCTCATTTTCCGGTTCTGGTTCCCCCAACTCTTTTTCATTTGTGTGAGTCTCTATTTCATTTCTTTGCATCACTGTAAGTGCATTACAGAAAGGATGTGTGATCGCCTGTGTGTGTGTTGTTATCTGTGCTGTAGCGACTCACCTGCCTCCGCTTCGGTGTGTGTGATAAAGTCCAAGGTAGAAGCACCTGAAGGTTGATCTAAGGTGTCTGAGACGAGTCCTTATATAGCAGACTGCAGTTATGGACGCAGTATTCCAGTCAGGTGGCTGTCAGCAGGGCAGATCATAAAGAAAAAGGCGGAGTTATTGTTTTATGACAAACTTGTGTGATTGCATTCTTTTGGGAAACACAAGCCTCAGCAAAACAAGGAACATAAGTGACATGAATAACTCATTTGGAGTTTTAAAATTTTCTATAAGGGCATGATCAGAGGTGAAACGTCTTCAAGGAACTTTCTTAAAGTCCAGTTGGATTGATTTAAACAACTTTAGATAACCATGACCTGAATGAATGAGAAACTACACAGACATTGAGGGCATGATCAGTTTCTCAGCAGTTTGTTGGTTTGGAGTTAGTCACATGAAGACGAAACACAATCTGTCTGCACTGCATTTTACAGGACAAACCATGTTTTGTGTTCTTCCCAGTACTCTGATTCTAACCACAAAGAGATGGTGATTATTCTGAAAAAACAAAACCAAAACTGACATACAGTAACAATAAGTCATGCGAGTCCTACTGTGTGCCATCTGTCACATGTTTTAGATTAAAGGAAATGATGTCACGCTGGAAATATGTAAGAAGGAACTTGGAGGTGTTTTTATTTCTCAAGAATGTTGGCTGCACTTTAGCAAACACCCACTTACTGAAAGTGTGTTTGAACGATTTACATGAATGATCGGAAGTGCTGCCCCATCTTTCCTGCTTCAGGAGACTCTGGGCTGAAATATGTTCCCTCTATTGGCACAAACAACATCAGCCAACCTTGTCAAAATGCCTGCAAATGCTGCAACTTTTTGCCTGAAAGTTTTGTGGAATTTTGGAGGTTTTGAAATACTGGAAACACAAACACACAAACATACATGCACGTATTCCAGTAAACTCTTCTCCATGTTCGATATTGTTTGATTTATGATTCATGAGTCTTTCCATTTACACTTGTTCAAGACTTCCTTTCAGTTTCCACACAAACATCCTGTTTCTCAGCTTGACTGCAGGTTTGATTTGATGTGCAAAACTCACCTAACCACCAATGTCAAGAGCATGACGGCAAATAGTTATTCATAATGAAATTGACAAAAATCAGACTGAATAACACAATCAGGCAAAAAAAAAAAAAATTAAAATCAGAGTCAGCAATTTATTTCATTTGTTTTATTTCTAAAAGATAATGGAAGTAAGCAAATGGAGAAAGAGTTGGTCTTCAACTCTAAACAAGATTGTAACTCATTTTTCTATGAAAACATCCTGCAGTTATGTTGTAACTGATGTCTCACTGCACGTCTGCCTGACTGGATGTCACAAGGTTTTCAGTGTTATGGCAATGCTTCAAACCATAAAGAGGTTATGAAGTGAGGAAAAACTGAGAACTAAGCAAAAATTTCCAGATGTCATCAAACTCCTCTCAGCTTGTCTTGTGTATCTGAATGTTTGTTTGTACAGTCAAAAGTATTGATAAACAAGCTTCCTATGAGACATGTATAAATTAAGATTATAAAACATTGATGTATTGCTGCATTTTTGCCTCATTTCAGTGCTTTATAGCCTTTTAAGACTGGCTCATAGAAGGCAAAACAGAGCAGTTAACAAGTGGTAGCAGAAATACTCAGACCCTTCACTCGTGTAAAAGAAATACTACAATGTAAAAATACCTCATTACAAATTAAAGCCCAGCATTCAAATCCTACCTTAAATCAGTAAGTCATGGTAAAGTCTTGAAAGTGAAAGAAAAATGGCCTCTGTGACTAATATGTACCATATTACATATTGGATTGTTTGTACTGATAATCTGTATCAGTGTCACAAAGCTAGTCTTAATTATTTTATATACAATTAGATAGTAAAGCATTGTCTTCCTAACCACATGTTTGGGCCCTCCTGAATTTAACCAGATAATTCTGAGGAATTGTGAGATGATTAATGGGGCTGCTACGCAATGCTTTGACTCACAACTATGCTTATAATGTACTATTTAATGTCAAATCTTATGGAAAGTGAGTACAGCTGTCAGACAAATGCAGTAGAGAAAAAAAATGCAATAAATCTGTGTAAATTTGCAGTCATCCGGGGTCATGGTAATCCTAAATCCTTAGGAAAAGGTACAAAATTTCCTCCAGAAATGTAGTGGAAGAAGTGCAACGTGTCGTGGAATATTTATATAAAGCCTTTGCATAGATGACAGACGCTTTTGGGTTAATTGAGGTCACATTTTATATTGAAACTAGGTGAATCTGCAGTGAACCACATGAATGCATGAATGTCTGTGTGATTCAGTGTAGTGTTTTTGTTTCTGACTTTTTGACTGTGCCATAGGTGAAATTCTGTGAACACGGAAAACAAGCCTTGGAGAAAAGGCTGTGAAACGTTGTCGTATAGTGTCCTATAGTTTCCTATACATGTCAAGAGCGGCTGATACTGACATTCACTGTGAAGCTAAGCTAAACTCAGTACAGACATAAAGGTTGTGATTTGTCTTATGTACAATCAATCATTTACCACAACGGTCAAGTGACAAGATCAGGCCATGAGTCAGCGCAACGGTGAAAACGAGCATGGAAGGAAAACTTCATAAGTTCATAGATCAAAGTCTGTGCACACTAGTGTGCACTATCTTAAGAAAGATCGAAGTTTAGGGGTTGACTAGTTGATTCTACAAACACAAAACTGAAACTAACTAAGTGCAAGGAACACAAGTTTTGTGATTTCTACCAAAACGTCCACATTGTGTGCAGCATGTTTTTCTCATGCCATCAAGTTTTATTTGTCTCCCATAGTTTGTACATGACAGATAACAATAAACTGCACAACAATGATGTGCATGAATCGGAAAATATGGTGACTAAAACTACCCCTTGTTTAGTGCTTTATGCAGCCAGTAAACAGATTCAGTCTCAGGTTGTAAAGAGATTAGAGCAGATTTTCCATAATTTAGTGAGGGTCGAAGACAATCAACATTTTATGATTTCAGCACTGATTAAATCATATGATCAGTATCAGAAAATGCTTCACATTCATATCAGATATATCAGAATTCATTTTTGTCTCAAACTGATGTGTTTGTTTGACTCCTTGATATGATCATACAAATGTGGATTAATCTGTATCATCTGACTTCCACCGATGACCGAATGTGACTTTGTCTTACTGTAAAATGAGACTCAAACCGATGGATGATGCAGCCGAGAGGATCAGCTGTTCTCAGAAAATGCTCGGTAATGCTGCGGACTAATGCTCACTTCCCTATGTGGAGTTTTACAGTTCAAGGGGGCGAATCTAAGAGGGTTTTTTCCAAAACTGCCTCTGCTCATGATTACACTACACACACTGTACTCTCTATTAAAATTTTTACATTTACGTGGGGGTTTTTTGGGTTGTTGTTTTTTTTTTAATATGCTCTCTCCCGTGTTGCCAGGCAGCCATATGCACATTTCTAAAAATTTTACATAAAGGACTCATTCAGTCTCGTGGTTGCATAAGTGGAGCAAACACAAGCTATTTGCACTGGCTTACTGATAAATCCATATTATCATCATGTTGCATCTGATAACTGTAACTCCTGTACAAAGTGATAATACTGGTCAGATGTTTGTGGATATTATTGTAAACTTTTTGTCTCACAGATTCAAGGATTACTGGAAAAGTACCATATATGCTGGTTTGGTTGCAACTGGTCATCCTGTACTAAGTGAGATCCGAAAAAACTCCTTCATTTATAGCAGGCTTTTGCAGTGGTATGAACACACCAGGAGAGGGCAGCATATCTTTAGACTTTGCACATGTAATGTTTAACTTCATGAACACACATTTAAGTTTATGTTAGTACATTTACATGACATGCTCTGCTGCTGAATTTGCAAATTTAACAAACAGAATAAATCAATTTTTAACACAGTAATTGCCAGCATCCATGATTAGTTGATTTGCGTTGGAGTTTTTCTCAATCTGCTACAGTATGTGGCGGTTCATATGGCAAATATTAATGCAATGTAGGGTTTGTTGACAGCTAAGTAAAATAATGTGACAGTATTTGTTGCTGCATGCTAACTATATGCAGTAGATCCTGCAGGGCCTGGTGTGAAAAGAAACCCAGCGACGATACTGGTGTGAGAAGGAAGCAAGATTTTTGCAATGGTTAACTGAGGGGAAAGCTATCCCCAACTCTTCTAATTTCATTACTCTATGTGTTTCCTCAGCTTAAAGCCAATCACATATTTGGCTGCTCTTTAGTGGGGGTCACACATAACAGCCGCTAAATTGTGACAGTGGCCCAGACTGGCATACCTTAGAGCATAATCTGATTATCGGATCAATAACATAGCAACATTTGGTGCATAGCTGGGATGGCTGGCGTCTTCTCTGATTACACATTGCTGGCATTCACCACTCGTTCCCACTTTATAGGTGACAAACTGTGAATGTGAGCAGGAATTCAAATGGAAGGCCTTTTAAATAAGACGAGTCGCGCTGCGCAACCTTGATCACATCTGGCTGTGCTACTGTCTGCTGAATTCACACAGCTACTAAAATATCAGTAACTGATCTAAAAGCCTCCATATTACGCCTATGCTGCTTACCAGTTGCATTCTTTCCATTTCTGGCCATAGTTTCTTGAAATTATTACTACTATTTACTGTCTGTAAGTATTTAGCTCTCTCTGTCCACAATTTCCTTAGAATTAGTCTTATCTATTATCACTCATAATGTCAAATATAGGAAACATTTGGGACATGTGACAACGTACCATAAAAATATTTATTGACATCACAATCTTTTTGGACACAAAAATGAGAAATGACACACACACAAAGAAATTCCCAAAAAATATTTAGACAGTCCAAATTCAAAAAATCTAAAAATGACAGAGAAATAAAGAACTCAAATGGAACAACATCATCAAATTGAAACTACAATCTCATCTGAGAGCGTTCAGAAATAAACAACTTCCTGTTAAACTGAACAAATGTTGCTATGTTTTAGGACAAATGACCTTGGTGATATTCTCCGCAAAAGATAGATGAGAAACGCCACCAAGAGCACATGGCATGGTCAGCTCTATCACCTCTCTCTTTTCAGAAAACACTGAAACAATCATTTCAGAACACTGGCCAACCAAACATTTTAGAAATGCACATAAACACCAATAAATAGAAACACTTTATTTCAGACAGAAATATATAATAACAACAACTGAAAAAAAAAAAGGCCTCATGATGACAGTCACAAAGCAGAAACCGCCATAATTGCTGCTCTTGTTTATCGCTGCATGTTGCATTTGTGAAATGCAGATAAGTGGATAATGACAACCACTGTACCAACACAGAGCATGAGACAGAGATAACCGGGGACTTTGGAGGAAATCCCTGCTCGCTGCTATTCATCCCTCTGTCCCTCCATTCATCCCTCTATCTCTCTGTCCTCTGCAAAAGTCTGTTGTGATCCCGTCTTTCTCAGTCCAAACAGGTCACTGGTGGCTCGCACCTTGCCAAGGTCTGTGCTGCACCGGCAGCGGCAGGAGAGGAGAGTGGAAGAGAGATGAGAAAGGGAGCGCAGCAGCACAGATTACAGACAGTTCAGACACACTGTCTCTCTCCCTGTTCCTCTCTCTCCCTCTTTCTGCTTTATCTCCATGGTGCACACACGTCGACCTGGAGCAAGGCTGTATGCTGGCAGGGGAGGCTAGGAGCAGAGAGACGGGGGTGGATAGATGGGGATGCAGCATGTGTGTGTGGTGGTGGTGGGGGGATAAAGGGCCAGGCTGCTTCAATAGCGGAGCAGGTCCAGGGACTAATTGGATCTGGTAATGGCTGGTCAGTGTGACTGAAGGGCTCATTAGAACCAGTACAGCTCTTTGCCTTTCTTGTGCTGCTGGAGGCCTGAGGAGAAAAAAGAAGACAAGGAAACAATGAGGAGGACAACGGCAAACAACAGAACACAGGTTGTCATGGAGTCTAGTTTTGCCAAACATCCTATTTTGGAGGGAGGGGGAAGAGCTTCTGTGATGATTATGATGTATTGTGTGTGTATGTGTGTGAAAGAGAGAGAGTGTGTGTCTACATGCGTGGGATGTGTTTCCTACATAGGGTATCATAAGGTTTGGAAGATGATACAGCTATATGTGCCAGAGAGTGTATGTTTGTGTGAACTGTTGTTTGAATGCATGTTTTCTTCTGTATTTGATTGAATCATTCCAATACTTAAAATTCAGAACGCCTGTGGTAAAGTGTTCTAGCAGTTAATCGGAGAAAAAATCTGAATCTGCACAGTGTTGGATACCAATTGGGCACTCGATCTTCGAAACATTCATGGAGAAAAAGTATATTTGTTTTTCATTTACCTTTTGTAACCTCTCCACTGATGTTTCAGTGTCTGCCTTTGCATGTTCTCCCAACAAACAGTTTCTAAACTGTGAATAAAAGAGAACTCGTACAATCCAGAAAGTATTTGCAAAAGCCTGAAATGGCTGAGTGGTTATACCTGCATCCATGTTGAGTGCCAGAGTCTGGCTGACGTCTCCAGGGGGGAGCAGGCTGGGCCAGGAGGCAGTAGGCTCCAGCTTGCTCACTTCATAGTGGCTTGGCAAGGTAGGGAGATGAGGTGGCCTCACGGTGGGCATGAGCAGGGGTCCATAGTGGGGCTCCAACGCTGCCGGTGAATACAGTTCATGGAGAGGCCGTGGGGGCCCATAGGCTTGGGCCTGAGAATATCCCCAGCTCTCCGCTGGGTGAGGGTGGGAGTGAGGATGAGCGTGTGGGTGAGGATGAGCATGTGGATGCGGCAGGCCAGGGTGTAGCCCTGATGCGTATGGGTCCATGGAATAGGAAGCTGTCTCACAGTGGGAGCGGCTCTGAGGCGAAGGGTAGTTACTGTCCCAGAATGATGGGGGGAAGCTTCGTCGACTGCTAGGTGAGGGGGTATCTAATGTGGAGAAGGGGAGGTGGACAAGAAGGAAAGAGGGTAAACAACGATCGAATTTAGGCCAAGTCACGAACAGTTGCACAACTGTGTCGTGAATCACTTGATTTACAGAGGCTAAGTTGAAGGCTGGAGCTGTGCAAGAGGAGCAACGCGTGCTAAAACGTAGATGTCGCTCACATGACTGCTACACCCTCTGGCCCAGATATCTTCCCCATTGGATCATACTGTCACACAGCCCCAGCCCCAACAAGACACAAGAATAAACACAACCACGTTCTAGCAGACAGAGGGAGAGAGAGAGAGAGAGAGAGAGAGGTAGAGAAAGAGAGAGGTCCCTATACCCTAGAATTCTATATAAGGCCGACGCTCTGACCTGGAGGGAGCCCAAGGCCCACAGAGTCTTAAATCACTCGCTATGGTGACATCTCTCACTCTCATGTCAGCCCAGTGCTTCTGAAAGTCTCACACTCAAGTACACAGAGACACCCACACACACTCAGACATGCAATGCTGGCCCAGTGCTTCCACTCGCCACCCCTCTCTTCTGTCTCCTGCACCCCCACCTGTTGTTTTCTCTGCTCCCCCCTTCTCCTCGCCCTTGACGAAATGTCAGCAAGCCATTATATGTTTTTAGCAGTATAATTTTATATTTAGATATTCCTCTGAAAAAGACACCGCGCAGCACCTTGAGAGGTAGTGTTTCCCTCCTGCACCTATCACCCTGACCACAACATATATAAATCTGACCGGCAGGCGGGTAACTGCCTGAGCAGCCATTGTGGGGCAGGAGCTGGAGCGTGAGTCAGAATGGCAGCCATGGAGACGTTTGAAGGGGATACGCCGGCGAGACTGTGCGCTTACGGCCATGTATAAACTTAGCATCTGTTGTGAGGCAGGGAGCGTGTGTTCGTGCCGAAATGAAGACGTCCGGCTGAACAAGGAAAGAGACTAACAGCGACAGCAGACTCAGGGAGTAGTGGCTGTAGGCCCTAAATGGATATCCAAGGGATATCGTCATGCTGCTGGTAGAAAGGGACTTTATACAGAAGATTTTCAAATGGCAACCTTTTTTACTTGCCTCATATGCACGGAAAAAAATAAAGCAGAAAAATAACTAAGAAGAATTAAATTCATCTTAAAACAATACAAATTTTACACAATATTGGAAGCTTTTGGGGTCATGATTGGAACATGGAATATGTTAGTGGCTACTAAGAAAATTTGTTAAGTCATTAACATGAGTCATAATAGAATATTAATCCCAGAGCATCATGATGTGGTGAGGTTGCCATTCATACCAAACAAGATAACGCCATGTTTAAACTTTTAGTCAGTTTATGGCAAACCTAACAAACGTATTTTTGAATTCTTGATTTTTCGCGGTCCAAAACCAGCAGCACACAAGGATCTGTCTTGCTTTTCTTCAAACTTCTTGCCTAACCGGCGTCAAAAAGGACGGCCCACAGCTCCTAACCTTCCTGACCCTGCGCCCTGACCTCCCCAGGGACAACAGCTCCAACAAGCAACCCCTCGGTCCTGTCACCTGATCACATCACCTGTCTGACACTCTGCTGTGCTCTGCACAACTCTCAGCTCATTCTGTGTGGCCTCAAGACTGCAAGATGCAAAATGCCTCAACTGTGACAACTGCTGGGAGATGCGCTCACATAAATACATTGAACATCCTGCACTCTAAAAAGTAATTCAAGGGACCTGTTCAGACCTCTGAACAAATGCATGACTGCAAGATTTAAAAATATCTAAATGAATGATTTAGATCAACCTTTTATTTTGCAACACTATTTTGATCAGTTGGGTTGACATAGTAATTCTGTAATTGCATCAACTTAATATTGCGTGTAGTATAAACTCAACTTTCTGTGTTAGTTGAATTAAATCTAAATTTAAGTTGAGGTAACCTAATGAAGTTGACTTGATAGCTAAATTTCTTTCACCTTGATGTCAGGATTCCACTCTACTCTGTGTATCACTAGGGAAATTTGTTTGTTTTTTTATTTGCCAGCTTAAACTTAGGCTCATAAGTATGATAATTAAGTACATAATACTGGAAATTTCCTCTCTAAGCTGCTTGGAACAATGATTTTTTTTCTGAATAATCAGCTTATAAATTTGCAATTATGCGACCAATCATTTAGTTAGTGATAATTACCGATACCAATTATAGAGGAAAAGCTAATTCTCTGAACTCAAAGTATTTTGTTCATGGACCATAATTTCATTGGATGTTGTCAGAACAGACAGACTGATAAGAAGTGTTGCTTTTGATGTTATTGATGTTCAGCCCAGATATTATTTTTTAGAGTGTGGTGAAGGAGAAAACCCACCTGTATCTCTATATAGTCAACTTTTATGGCAGGCTTCAGGGAATAAATGTACTGTAAACATCATAGTAATAATAAAGTCAGTTTGACTAATGCAAGGACATGCATATTTAAAAAAAGGTCCAAAAAAATTCATCAATGATGTTGTAAAACCATTACATCATGTAGTGTAGTCAACTCAAATATTGTTTGGGAATTATTGGATTTTTTTGGTTGTTTGTTTTTGTTCTTTATCATATACATTCAAAGTTCTTCTTATGTCCACGATCAGCAGAAATGCAGTGCAGATTTACATGACTGAAAAAAGGATGGCTGTCCATCTTACTTATTTACATGAATAGTGTTCATGCATGCACAGTGAGATGTACCTGCACCCTGTTGGTCTGGCGCCCGCCGTTTGCCCTCTCCATCCATGTAGGAGCTGAGGGCCCTGGAGAAGTGTTCGTCCACCACGCTGCTGATGTCTCCCTGGTAGTAGGTGAAGAGGACACAGCGAGAAGTCAGGTACTCTGCCTCGGGGGCCTCCTGTTTCTCCTTGGGGCCCTCCTCTGGCCTCGACGCCGCAGGGGTGTAGGAGGAAGAGGAAGAGCTGGATGAAGATGAGGAGGAAGTTGATCCTCCAGTGCCTGGGCCCCCAGACATCCCCTCGGGACCACTGGGAGTGTCCATAAAATCCCGGCAGTGAGGAGAAGTGCTGCTCAGACCTGTGTGAGCCTGTCAGGAGGGGTTAGAGGACAGGCGGAGGAGGAGGGAGGGGAGGAGCAGGGATAGGGTTAAGACAGGTGCTGCAGAGGACAGTTCTGGAGCTGCCTATGAGACATTTTGACATAATGTTTTTCTTTGTGTGTGTGGCAGCATGTGAATGCATGCGCGCTAGTGTGCGTGCGTCAAGATATGAGTGGGTGCAGAACGACTTGCGTGCTTGGTGAGGAACACAGTGCTGCACATGCAGACATTTGAAAATGGCTATATAACTCAAATGAATATTTGAATCACGAACTTAGAAAACACTTTCAGTATTTGCTCTAATCAGGTCATTTGCTTTTACGCACAAGCTGCGTAAACTAACCTAACAGTTGCTCCTCACCTCAACCACTTTCATCCCCCCTTAATATTATAAATAAAAAAATCATATCAATATTTGAGCATTTGCTCACTTCCTACCTGTAAGCTATTGATGAAAGCAGGAGCAGTCGGTGCGTACGGTGCGTAATGTCCATAGGCTGGGTACATAACATCCAAACAGCTCATGGTAAATGAGCGGTGTCCTCACTGTTCTGCTGAAACCGACCTTAGTGAGCGAGAGAGGGACAACATTCCGTTTTTCTTTTTGTCGAAGAGAAACGGGTTCAGTAGTCGCCGATCAGTGTGGAAAAAGCCCGTGCCAGACTCGACATGGTCACCCCAGAAGGAGCGCACCTCTCCGCTCCCTGCGTGCGCCACAACAGCTGCGGCAGCAAAATGTGGTGAGGTTTATGGAGTAAGCATGAGGGTGTCCTGTCCTGTACATCTCTGTGTCAACCCCTCCCACCTTTACCAGCCCCTCCACCCACCCACATCACCACCACCAACACGCTCACCAAGACACTACATCTACTGCATATTATTGATTGCCCATTGGCAAATTAATTGTTTTGTTTGATAGTACAAATTAACTGGTTTAAAAGCTGTGGACATGGACATCCTATATTAATATATAGATGTTAATTATGTAAAGGTTATGTAAAAAAAAAATCTAAATATAAAATGTATTGAAGAGTGTATTCTAGAAATGCTTCAAACAGCTTGTGACTCATTACGGCTCCACAACATCTTAATCCTGGTGTAAAATAAAGGTTAAATAGCATGTCATCCAGTTACACAAATAGATTTGGATGAAGTCATTGAGCTTAATAAGCAGCCACACAACAATGAGCACATGATGCATGCAATTCTGTGACTTTTTATTCCTCCATGTACTGTGGATACTTGAAAACTTTGTGCTCAGTCCAAGCCGAAAGTGTATCCATGGTCTTAAAACAGCCGTCGGTTGCCAAGTAAACCCTCAAGTCATCTGAAGTATTTAGTGTGTTCCCAGAATGACACATTGGTGTCAACTATAGGTTGCATACACTGGTTATACCAGCATAGAGGAGAAAGGGACTCCGCACAAATCTATGACAAATTATCACCTATCAGCAGTGCAAACAAAAAGATATATTCACACACACACAAACATACCAAGTGACAATCACAAACACCACAGGGGCACTGAATTCATTATGTATCTGTGTGCAACAATCATCCAGGAAACATTAGACCTGAAAAACAGCAAGTTAGATAAATTGTCCCTGAAGTGTAGCCTATTACTCTCGTTTTAAGTGTTTACAGGTGCTTGATGTTTGGGCATGCCAGTCTTTTTGACAGGCACTTCAGAATGCCTAGGAGAATAGTGTGGAAAATTTGCAGAATTCCATGGACGAGTGTCAGATGAGGTGGAATGTCTCTGATGTATGCTAGTGGACGAGCTCCTCGGGAAGTTACATCGTCAGTCTGCTGCGTTCTCTAGATGGAGAACATGACCAACATCTTGCTATGCATACATCACACATAGTATGAATAACTAGCAGCAGTTTAATGGCATGTTAATGAATTGAGCATGCTCTTAAATAGCAGTGGATAAAGCTGACGAGCAATACTTAAAGTTCTCACTTTCCCTTCGTCTTGCATCACTGTTTTAATAAACTGATTCTACAGCACAGATCTGCAGTATAATACTGTAAAGTACTGTGTTGCATATCACCTTAAAAGAGCAACAAAAGACCTGTTTCTGCAATAAACTTACTGAGTGATTTGAAATGTGAAAATCCACTTTTCAAACTGATCAGTGCTAATGTTATTTGGGCACTAATTGTATTTCAGTCCATTGCCTTTGCAGCAGCATGTGCAATGTGGGTTACTATATCCACATACGTGCAGGGTAATGCAGGACAGCACAGGGAGCTCAGGGAGAAAGACAGTGATGCAATGCTAGAAAGCTCACTGTTACACCAGCGTGATCAACAGCTGCAGCTGACGGAAGGCAAGGGAGGCTACTATTAGTATTAATGGCCATGACTAAATTTCTCTGTGTGTCTGTCTCTCTTTTTGTCTCTGTCTCTGCCTCCCGCTTGTCTTCCCTAGTGACACACACACCTTTTCTCTACTTTATCACCCCGTCTTCCCCTGAAATGGCCAAATATTTTGCACGTGTGATTGTGTGTGTGTAGCACTGAGAGCGTGTGCACACATACAGCATTTGTTGTCAAGTGGCTAAACCAGGAAGAAGGCAACTTGCAGAAACATGGCAGCGATCCCAAGGCCTAAAACTCAGTCTGTCGGTACTTTGTGCTTGCCGCTGATATTGAATAACACATGCTAAAACTTTTGCATGTAAAGAACAGTATGTGCAGGAGCGTGCAGTTGCTCTTGTGTGTGTCTCTGTGAGCGGGTGCGTGTAGAGGTGTCTGTGTGTCTACATTTACTTCTATATGCTGAAAATAAACACAGGTTACATCACTCCTTGTGACCCTTCAGCACATCTAGACCCCACCCCTCTTACAAGAGGTCTGACCAGGCAAAGTCTCTCATTGGCTGAGATGTTGCAGGCCAGTTGCGGTGGTAATGGCAACCTGGTTTTATTTAGACCTCTATTCAAATTGCAACACCACCATTAATAGTTTATACTCTATGCTAGAAATGCCTGAGTATCTTAAAGAAAATAATTGCACACATCCACAGCTGCCAACCTTTTATAAGGCCACTTAAGTGAAATTGTCGTACATAATGTACGGTTATTACGATGTAGATGCTAATCAGGAGAATGTAATCAGTAAGCTTCTGGTGATGGTCTGTAAAGAGGGGCTTGTTGCAATATGAACCCGAAACCATATAAGCTACCTCCTGAAACAACAAGTCCTTTATTAAGGTCTCAGTCTGGCTTGGTCCCGAGGGGGTTGGACCTCAGGATTCCACTGTTGTTTATATACCTCAATGTCTATGTGTGTCCCTGTGTGTGTGTGTATATGTCCAAGACAGAGATGTACAGCTGCCTCGTTGTCCAGTTCCACACAAACTCATCTCAGCTGTTCAAAATCATCAGTAAGTGTCATCGGAAACACAGACGCCCTGACACACACATGCACACACACACATATGCAAAAGGCCACATATGGACAGGTCTGGCTCATTCAGCCTTCTACACAAATGTTGGTGATAAATCCTCTGTGATAGGATGTGCAAGTGTGCAGCTATTTTCTTCCTAAAACAACCTCCTCATTGTCTCCACAGACCACCAGGATCCAGGATTCCAGAGACTTGAGTCTATAAGTCAGTTAAGTATAAAGAAAGAATTTTTAGAGTCATATTAGCATTAGCCATTTTACTAGAAGCAATTTTACATTAATGTCAATGTTACAGAATATACAGAAGCATAGTTTTTACACAGGTTAATGTGTCAATTTAAACACAATTTAAAAATCAACTGGGAGGGACTGACATTTCATTGCTTTAATAGTTTTTCTAATCTGTGTTGCAGATATGTTTTAAGCACTGACTGTACTACTAGGCAATATATCTACATTTTATTCCAATAGAAAACAGCATACTGTATTAATGGGAGTTTGGATCTTGAAAAATTTGTTGTCTGAAATTCAACATTTCAATTCAATTAATTCAGTAATTTCAATGTATTTCTTTAAATAAATTTAGAAAATTCTCAAAATCCTCCTATCAGTATTAAGGAATACGCTCACTGTTTAGTTATATGAATATCATTTAGCCCTAACTGGTTGTTTAATGATATCCATGTTGATTTAGTTCCCTGCAAAAATGCGCTCAGGCAGCTCAAATTTCAAACACTGTAACTTTTGACCAGCACTAAATGCTTTTTTAATTCTCAAACAATTTTCAAGGCCATGCAAATTCATTTTATACCATACTTAAGGTAACAGTACTTTAGACGGCAGGAAAAGCACTTTCTTGGATCTAACAGTTAATGTAATGCTTTGAAAAATGGCCGACATTAATGTTCTTTTGAATAGTTCTTCAAAAACACTGTGATTCTGCTATTATTGCTCTGTTAGTTATGATTCCTGTGTGGTAGCTTTAGGTGATGCAAGTCATCTAAGAAAATGTGTAATAAAACTGAGCTGCAATATACGAACACAACTTCAAATACCATTAATATTAAAAAGACATTTGCACTCTTCAAATCTCACAACAGACAGAAAAGCTCCCCACAGGTAAATACACTCAGTGCTCGCTGTTTATTAAAGGCTAACCTTCTGAAATGGACAGAATGTGAATTAACAGCATCCTCTGAGAGGCTGACAAGTGCTACATTCCTAACATCCTATTACTAAGACTGTTCTGCCGCCACACTGCCGCTGGGTCACCGGAGTCAGGCACACACAATCACAAAATCACATACTAGCAAACAAACATGCGCAGATATAAAGCCAAAGGAACACGTACAAAACCCATGAAGGATGCACACAGAAACACTAATCTGGGCGTGTGGGATTGTCACCTTCCTGCCTGGCATTCCTGCTTCGGTTTTCCAGAGGGGGCTGCAGTGAGAAGGGCACTATGGGTGGCAGCGGGGTGGAGGGACAGAGATGCGCAGGGAGGACAGAGGGTAGAATCACAAATTTGGCGTGTCACATGGTCAAACAGGGAAGATTTACGACTGATCAGGTTCCTCATCAGCAGCATGGTGTTGTGGCTTCAGAATTCCAGGTATGGGAGTGAGATCAGACTCCGGCTTTAGTTTGTACACCCTTTCTGGCAACTGCAGCCAGTGTGACTTGCTGAAGATGGCAGCGTTACTGGTGGTTGGCATGGGCAGTGTGGTGGTCTTTCACTGCCTCTTCTCTTACGTCTTAATGGATGTATACATACACCGACAGATGTATGGCACATGCAGAGAAAGACATAAAGAACACTGATACAGATTTAAAGTTACAACAAGGAGCCAAAAATCAGGATTAAATTAGTTTATTCAATAAAAGAGACATGCAAAGAGGCAAGGAGACTCATGGCACTCGATTACAAGCAATCTGTCTTTTATTTCTCTCATTTTGCCTTTCTGTCTACACTCAGGAGCTATGATTTACTCACCGGTGACATCATGGAGACCACAGCTATTTTTATTGGCTGGTAAATGGCCAGCTCTTCTCCATGCTATGCCACCTGTCCAATCCGCACCAGTCAACAAGCCCCTGGGAAAAAAAGTCAAGCACCCAAAAATGATTGAGAGTTGAAAGGCAGAATATGATACATGCATGCCATGCTACTGTCCTAGGCATGTTTCACAAGTCAAATGTCTTGTCACTGCTACTGGTTTGCCATCCATATTTGCCTGTGTTACTTATACACTCAGTGCAATCAGTTGTCTAACACTCACACACATTACTTCACCTCTGGCGTAATGTGTTTTTATGTGCCGCCCTTCAGCATACTTAAAAAAAAATGCTTGTGAATATACATTTAAAATAAAATACCACTCTGGTGAGGAAGCCTTGTGATATACATTATGTTATTCTCCCTTGTGTGTGTGTGCGTGCATGTGTGTGTGTTTTCTGCAAGGGTTGGGTTATTCCTAACCCTGTGTCATGACTTCTTCAGTGCAATTTAATCACATGCCATACAGTAGCTCAGGGGTGGAGGGGTCACCATTTCACCCAATTGACCTGCATGATGTTAACTTTTAGAAAATCGTGTTAATGGAACTACAAACTAGTAATGACGGTAATGTATGACTGTAGGTGATAACACACGTGTGGGATGATTGAAGTTTAAAAGACATGTGGAAATATATGTAAATGTCAAGTGTTGATAAATTGCAGACTGGAATTACCATCTCACAGTTTTATGCCTGCACCAGCCAGTAAAGTTGTACGTTACATCCATGTCTGTTCAGATTCATGTAATATATTTAGACAACTGAGTGAACTTCCTTGTGTTCACATGCGGTTGGCCAATAAACCTGATTCTGATAGAACACAAAGTTGTCACCATGACAGTATCAGAGCTTTAAATATGGATGTTTCTGCAAAGAAGCTACAAATTCTGATGCTCCAATTCTGATTTGCACAGGTCTTCAACCTGGCATCACAGAACATCTATACAATTACTACCAGTTTCACGGTGGGCCGAGACTAGCGTCACCAATTCAGTATCTGACCAAATGTAAAATACCCTTACAATTTCCCCTTCTGTTCCAGAGCTTCTGTGATAAATGATAGTAAAATGTTTATCCAGAACCTTTGGAAATAAAATGTTATCACTTCACCATTTATTTTTAATAGACATTTTGAAAGTTTGTCATAATCAACATATGAACTCTTGAGTTATGGCCAAAAACGTGTCTTGTGAGATCACAGTGATCATAGATCACTAAAATCTAATTACTTCATCCTTGGGTCTAAGGAAACATTTGTGCCAAATCTGAAGAAACTCCCGGACAGACTTATATAAGGACAGGAAACCTGAAAATATATTTCCTCTCGACACAGCTGTTGTCAACACAGAGGCATGAAAAATTCATTGAAAATACTTCTATAGAAAACCTACATTATTTCTTGCTTACAGAACCATACAAAGATCTCATAATAAAAGATGAATGAGACTCAGAGCAACTAATGTATTCTACTTTTGTGTGTCTATGGGTTTTTGAATGAGCAGGTATAGGCTTGATGAGTTTATAAAGGATGACTCACAACTGTGACAATATCTATGCAAAGACGCTTCTAATTAGTGTCAGAATCACCAAGGGCTTGCAAGGACGACAGCAACACTTCACAAATGCAAACAAATAAATTAAGACCAATGAAAAGATCCGTGATGATTTGTGCTTTAGTGACAAAACCTTTTGCAGTGATTCATATGAAAAGAAGCGGAATTGAAGAGCAGTCCTGGTATGTCCTGCATGATAAGCGCAACACTGAGGCTAATCTTGACTTTGCTCCCTCTTAAATAAAAACTTATGACAGAGATGAGGAGTCCACCTTGTGGCAGGGACACGGAATGGCAGGCAGTGTCTTTTTTCCAGAGCTTGCAACAGATATGCTGTGAAACGACACTAGTGGGTGATAAAGGCTAACAAAAAGGAAGCAAAAGAAATGCTGTCGGTACTCTATTTTTGCCAGATAGGAAAGAACTTATTAAGTAAGTTTTTAAGGAAAGTTTCACTCAGTTAAACACAGTTCCATACAGTATATTTATATCTCCAACCTGCCCGTTATAATTACAGTCCAGTGGCTTGTTGGCTACTGAAGAGCTCCACTGGGGCAAATTGCTGGGGTTAAGGAGGCTTTGATAATGAGGGTTCTGCTATTTCACTTTCACTGCAAAACTTATCCTGGTGGTCTTGTAATTGCCCTTATACTTGACCACTGGTCTTCTAGTCCTCTAGTTCCTCTTGTAGTTTGTGATGCATTACAAATTACAAAAAAAGTGCGAAGTGAACACAGTTTAAAATGTCTCCAGCTGTCACTATATAACACAGAGCAAAAAGTCCCCCCCAAAAAGTTATTTTTAAAAGATGTGATTGTGTCTGCAGACAGCAACATTTTACATTTTAATGTCAGAAACGGTTAAAAGTAATCTAATTTATTTAACATCTGTTGGTAAATTCGGAAGCAGATTGCCTATTCTAAAGGAAGTGATAGAAATTCAGACTTTCAAGGTATTAATTTGAGTGATGATACTGGCTGGAGCTTTTTAAGGTAGTGTGTCCTGCAGTGTCTACAAAGGCTTATGCTCAAACAGGTTACTAATAAATTTTCTTGTAAAAAAAAAAAAATGAATGAAATATTTTATTAGGGTCCGAGCACCGAATGGTGCGAAGACGCTATTGAAACCCGTGGGTTTATTATTATTATTAGGGTCCGAGCACCGAATGGTGCGAAGACCCTATTGAAATGCAAGGAATTATTAGGGTCCGAGCACCACGAAGTGGTGCGAGGAACCTATTGTAACCCTAGGAATTATTATTAGGGTCCGAGCACCACGAAGTGGTGCGAGGAACCTATTGAAACCCTAAGAATTATTATTATTATTATTTTTCTTCGTCCGCCGGGAAATCGGCCTTTTTGACGCCCTAAACATACACGAAAACGCATGAAAATCGCCACACACATCAGAACCGGCGAAAAATTTGATATTTTAGGGAAATGGCACGCGTGCGTGCCAAAATGGCTCAATAGCGCCCCCTAGAAAATTAAGAAAATTCAGCCCCCGGACAGTGTTTGACCTAGACTTCTGAAATTCGGTACACATATGTAACTCATCAAGACGCACAAAAAAGCTTCTTGCATCATTACCCATAATGCAACAGGAAGTCGGCCATTTTGAATTATGAGTCATTTTTGGACATTTTTTGATATCTATAAACTCAAACAGCGTAATCCTGAGAGAGCTGAAATTTGGCCAGGATGTACTCCAGTCATGGGTGATCAAAAGTTATCAAAACGCTCCGCAAAAGTCTGAGGACGCGGAAATGGCGAGCCACGGAATGCGGCCATTTTGAAATATGATTCATATTTTGGACAATTTTGTCATTTTTGGACATTTCCAAAAGCTATAAACTCAAACAGCTTAACCCCGACAGAGCTCAAACTTGGCCAGGATGTACTCCCGTCATGGTTGATCAAAAGTTATCAAAACGCTCTGCAAAAGTTTGAGGGCGTGGAAATGGCGAGCCACGGAATGCGGCCATTTTGAAATATGATTCATATTTTGGACAATTTTGTCATTTTTGGACATTTTCAAAAGCTATAACCTCAAACAGCGTAACCACGAGAGAGCTCAAATTTGGTCAGGATGGACACCAGTCATGGTTGATCAAAAGTTATCAAAACGCTCCGCAAAAGTCTGAGGGCGTGGCCATAGTTACCAGCGGAATGCGGCCATTTTGAATGTCTTGCCATGAAACAGGAAGTGCTGTCTAACTAGCCTGTACATGCTCCAGTCTGCTTCAAATTATACATGTGTGATCAGAGTCCAGCCCTAATCACGTCCATAGGTTGATATACACTCACAGTCATAGCGCCACATGGCGGCCATTTTGAATTTCTCGCCATTAAACAGGAAGTGCTGTGTAACCAGACTGTACATGCTCCAATCTGCCTGAAATTTTACATGCATGATCAGAGTCCGGCCCTAATCACATCTTTGTGCCACTTGGCGGCCATTTTGGATTTCTCGCTATGAAACAGGAAGTGCTGTGTAACCAGCCTGTACATGCTCCAATCTGCCTGAAATTTTACATGCATGATCAGAGTCCGGCCCTAATCACATCTTTGTGCCACTTGGCGGCCATTTTGGATTTCTCGCCATGAAACAGGAAGTGCTGTGTAACCAGCCTGTACATGCTCCAATCTGCCTGAAATTTTACATGTATGATCAGAGTCCGGCCCTAATCACATCTTTGCACCACTTGGCGGCCATTTTGGATTTCTCGCCATGAAACAGGAAGTGCTGTGTAAGTAGCCTGTACATGCTCCAATCTGCCTGAAACTTTACTCTCTCAGTTGCAGCGCCTCCTGGTGGATATGCGTGGGCCAGTCGGGCCGCTCGGATGCGAGGACTCGTCCAACGCTGCTTGCAGCTTTTATTGGTTTAGTGGTTGGAAGTCAATAAAACATTAGCGTCAGTCAAATTGAATGCGTCAGTGGATGGAAGTGGTGGTTGCCTTGTGCTGCTCTTCACTTCACTGCAGCTCCATGGCTCCATCTGCTGGACGGACAGAAGTGCAGCAGCTGATGGCAGCTTCTTTGACCTCACGCTGCTGTCAGACCCCAGATTAGGGTTTATTTCAGATATATATAATAGAAAATAGTAATTAAAAAATAAGCTGATGTTGTATTTTTGCAGCAGTGAGTTTTACAGGGTTAAGAGCAACCAGTCAAAGGTTATTACTGAGGATTTTAAACAAAAACATTCAGGCAAACAGTTAACATCATAGGGTGCCTGACATGTTTGTTTTTTTTCCGGGTCGATACAGATTTTTTTTGTAATCAAGGAGATCAATAACCAAGATTTGGAATCACTACACATTTGCAGAAAAAATAAAGTTTTTGAACAGCACATAAAGTTAAGTTAAAATTAAAATAATCACGAGTTGCAGCCTTTGCTTATTTATGTTTTACATGCTGAAGTTGTCCTTCAGTGTTTCACTGATCAGATTGTGCTGTGGGCAGGAACAAGATCAGAGGGAGGCAGCTGCAGCAGACCCAAAGTAGTTTCACATTCATTTATCTGATCAGATTTCAGGGGGCTTTTTTTTTTTTTTTTTTTTTTTTTTTAAGAAATGGGACCAATAATTGAAAACATGCTAAATATCAGATGGGATCATTGGTGTCACAGGACATCTGCAGACACAGGTCAAAGATTACAAGGAGTTTATTTAACGAATGAAACTAAAACCAACACAGAAAGGATAACTAAACCAAGGTGAAAACAAAAAGGGGAAACCAGACTAATTGTAGGAGAAAGGTTCTGGTTTCAAAGTCTCTGGTCTGGCAGAGAGCGGAAGAATGAAGAACCGGGCCTTCGTGGATTAAGGTGATTGAGAACAGGTGAATCAACCCCCACACCTATGAGAGAGATGGATGGATGGATGGATGGATGGATAGATAGGTAGGGAGGTAGATGGACCATAGATAGATGGATGGATAGGTGGATTCTGCAGTGGGGAAATTTTCAGTGTGGCAGTAGCAGATAGGAAAAAAAGTAAAAAGAAAAGCAGCACTCAGTGCACAGATTTAAATAGATGCTTTCTCCTTAGAGAAGAAATAGAAATGCTTGTAAAAAAAAAAATCTTGTGAAATTGCACATATTGACTTATTTACATTTTATTGCAGTTACTTCATGGGTGATCTGAACTACTGGGAGCAGGTTTGATTGAACACAGTCTGACTGCTGCAGGAAGGAAGGACCTCCTTCAAACATTGTGGGTGAAGCAGTCTGTCCCTGAAGGAGCTGCCGGTGATGGTCCTGTTTCCTGCAGGGGGTGGGAGATGTCCTCCATGATAGACAACAGCTTTGTCATCATCCTCCTGTCTAACACCAGCCCAGGACAGCGCTTGCTTTCTTAACCAGTTTCTTTAGTCTCTTCCTGTCTGCAGCCGTGATGCTGCTGCTCCAGCAGACCACTCCATACAGGATGGCTGATACCACCACACAACCATAAAAGGTCCTCAGAATTGCTCCCTGCACCCCGAAGGACCTCAGTTTCCTGAGCAGGTGAAGTCTGTTCTGACCTTTCTTACACTGTGCGTTGGTGTTCTATCTCTAGACATGTTTGAATGTCTTTATCAATAAATGGTCAAACACATGTTGAGTGTCAGCTCAGCTCTTTGTTCCACACATGTATATGTTCCTATGTGATTGGTGTCTTGCAGTCAGAGTGTAAAGAATTGAAGCTGTCAGAGGCTTTCTGTGGTGAAGAGGCTGCAGGACATCAGCTGCTCCAACAGGTGACGCCTTTGTTCTTTGGCTCCAACCAGAACCAGCAATAAATCAGCATGAGCTGCAGCTTATCCACCTCATAGAGTGTATAATAAAGAAACCAAGAGGTTTTAGTTGATAGCTGTCTCTAGTGAATGACCAGCAGTGTCTTGTTCAGGTTGTGAGGAGAAGTAAAAAGCTTACAGCAGCTGATATTCCCAGGTAGTCTCCCATCCAAATACTAACCAGGCCCAACCCTGCTTAGCTTTGCAGATCAGATGAGATTGGGTGTATTCAGTCTCAGAAACAAACCTACAATGTAAGTTCTGTACCTCACATGATTCAAATCTCCACTCACACCTTTTATTTGTCCTTTGATTGCTCCAGTACTGATTGATGCCATCATTTAAGCCAATTTACAACAACACCTTGTAGGAAATGCGGTGCAGAGGTAAGTTCTGTGCCTCACATGTTGAAGGTCCATGGTTCAAATCCCCACTCACACTTTTTATGTGTCCTTTGGATGCTCCAGTACTAATTGCTAGCATCATTTAAGCAAAGTTAGAGCAGCATCTTGTAGGACAGGTGGTGTAGAGGTAAGTTTTTTGCCTGGCATGTTGAAGGTCCCCGGTTGAAATCCACCTTAGTACCTTTATTATCTTCACCTCCTTAATAGTTTTGTGTACCATCATTTACGAAAACTAACAGTTACACCCAGTAGGAAGGATAGCACAGTGGTAAGTTATCTGCCTCTCATCCAGGAGGTTTTTGGTTCGAATCCAGCCCAGGGCTCTTTTGACACTTTTTAAGATAAGATAAGATAAGATAAAGTTCTTTATTTCTCCCCACTCCAGGGGAAATTTACATTGTTACAGCAGCTTTATTTACAATATATACATACTTTGGCTGTATGACAACCTCTTTCAACCATCATTACAACAAAGTCCATGAAGGACCTTGTGTGAAAGATAGCTCACACATAGGTTGTGTGTCTGTCATGTGGAGGGTCACGGTTCGAATCCCCACTGGGAACCTTGTGGAGGATGATAACGGAGTGGAAAGGTTGTGGTCTGTGGTGTGGAGTGTCAGTGGATTGGAGTTGAAGGGTGGTTTCTGTAAACCCAAGAAGTTGCCTGAAAAAGGCAAAGAGCGCAAAGAGCGCAAAGAGCGCAAAGAGCGCAAAGAGCGCAAAGAGCGCAAAGAGCGCAAAGAGCGCAAAGAGCGCAAAGAGCGCAAAGAGCGCAAAGAGCGCAAAGAGCGCAAAGAGCGCAAAGAGCGCAAAGAGCGCAAAGAGCGCAAAGAGCGCAAAGAGCGCAAAGAGCGCAAAGAGCGCAAAGAGCGCAAAGAGCGCAAAGAGCGCAAAGAGCGCAAAGAGCGCAAAGAGCGCAAAGAGCGCAAAGAGCGCAAAGAGCGCAAAGAGCGCAAATGTTCTAACATATTTATTTGTTATTTTGGATTTTGTTATTGTGTCTTCTGTGTAATTAGATATTCAAAAGTGTCAGTGGTGTTGTTCCAATTTTTAGTCTGTTTTTAGATTCATCTTAAAAGTTTAGTCTTGGTCTTTTGTCATTCTTTATGATTTTATAATATTAGATTAGATGTCCAAATGTTTTGTCTTTTTAATGTGTAATTGTTGAGTGAAAAGTATTATTGGATGTGATGAGTTAAAATCTTATTTTCACTATTAAATGTTTAGATAAACTGTTGTAGTTTGTAATTTTAAGAACTTGTAGTAGATTTTAATGTGTAATTGTATATGTAAAGTTTTCATAGTAAATTGTGTTTAAATCCTAGTAAAAGTGTTATTGTCTTTAAGGTGTTTATTTGTAAAGAAACATTGAACTATGTAAATAAGTGTACTAGTGTCTTTCACTTTTTGTTTGGATAGGCGTAGTGAGAGGCAGCTAGACAACGGGGTAGAAATAAGAATGAGGGCAACTCATACAGCACGGGGTTGCGAGCGGGAATAGAACCCGGGCCTCAGCGTCGGGGACCTAGTACATACGTCAGAGGCGTAACCCGTAAAGCTACATGAGCACACATGTTCTGGCCTTGAAAACGTGTATAAATCCAATAGAAAGTCTAGGGGTAGGGTTAGGGTTACAGAGCAAGGTCCTTACAGTAGTAATGCAAAAATAGGGTTAAATTAATATTACACATAAATATTTTTAATGTCCAAACGAAGCAGCCGAATATTAAGAGAAATTAATCCCAGGTTTTCCCGTTGGATTTTGGCCGCTCTATATATAGCACGGCCAAAATCCACCGGGAAAACCCCACATTCATTTTAAGAATTTTTTGGCTAGTTTGACTTAATATTAAATTATGAAAATATGTAAATTTAATATCCATGTTTTTGTACATTGCTACTGTCAGGACCTGCCACTGTAACCCTAACCCTACCCCTAGACTTTCTATTGGATTGATACACCTTTGCTGACAGGTAACATGTGTGATCATATAGCTCTGCGGGTTAAGCCACTCACGCATGTACTAGGTCCCCAACGCTGAGGCCCGGGTTCGATTCCCGCTCGCAACCCCGTGCTGTATGAGTTGCCCTCATTCTTATTTCTACCCCGTTGTCTGCCTGTCTCTCACTACACCTATCGATCAAATAAGTGAAATAGACTACAACACTTATTTACAAAGTTACATCTTTAGTTATTAAATAAACTTCTTGATTTTCTTACGTCTTTTTTTGTCCTACTTTATAAATGTTTTTTTGTCTTAACTTTTTCCCTTTGATTTAATGGCATTTTGTTAGATACTTTATTTCTTTAATCTTCTTCTTCTTTCTAGAATTTAAGACCAAACTTAAATTTTTGATCATTTTTAGACATTTTGAAAAGCTATAAACTCAAACAGGGTAACACTGACAGAGATGACATTCAGCCAGGATGTACTACACACATGGGTGATCAAAAGTTATCAAAATGCTCCGCAAAAGTCTGAGGGCGTGGCCATGGCAGGCTCCTGAACTTTGATGCTTCGCCATGACACATCAACTGCTGTGTAACTGCCCTAAACATACTCTAATCTGCCTCAAACTTTACATGTATGATCAGAGTCCCGCCCTGATGACATACACATGCTGAAATACAGCCACAGTCATAGCGCCACCTGGTGGACGTGCGTGGATTCGCCGACCAGCAAGGATGCGAGGACCCGTCCAACGCTGCTTGCAGCTTTAATTCTTGAATTAAAACTCGGATTGCCTTGCAAGAATACAGCTTATTGTTATTATTATATCTTTTATAGTGTAGTTTGTGTAAATATTTAGGTGTTTCTTATTTGAACTTTTTTTTTAACTAATTCTTGAACTTAAACACAATTTTTTTTTAAAAAAACTCGAGGGATTTTGACTTAAATTGATGAATCAAATAAATATACAGCTGAGAATTGACTCAACTCAAAAACAAAACTAGCCTAGAAGCATACACTTCCCAGGATGCATTTTTGGACAAATCTCTCCAAAGACTCCTGTTCTTGTTTGTGTAGTTTCAGAGAACAAACATACTAGATATTTGCTATCTATATTTATTAAAATAAGCAACCAATGTGCAGTAAACCCATATTTCTAAGGCTATAGGGGAATTTCTTTTTCTCAGATGAATGAACTTAAGATGATTGACAGTGTACTGAGCTATTTTATGGCTGTGTCCCTTGCAATATCTGCACAGGGTTGTGCTCACTGAGTATTCTTGCATATAATAGGATAAAAATATATTCTTTTTAAATTAAACTCACACCAACTACCAAGAATGCAGTTAATTGCATTTGATAAATATGTATTTTTCTACATCTTAATTAATAATTAATTGGGATTCCACGATTCACAATTTTAAGTTTCATTATACTTTACTGGCCAAGGATATTACCAAAGCATTGAGAATCTTGTAATAAAAGGAAATGAAATTGAATTAAATTAAATTCTAATTTATATTAACACCCCTGGTAAAGTGCCTATCTCCACGTTGAGAATTTGGAAGTGTCCCATGATAAACGTTTTGTTTTACAAGGGGCTATACATGCAAAATGTGAACTCATTTGTGTGATGTTTTTGTCAGAGTTTGATGGCATCAAATGTGATGCTTTGTTATTATGATAATTGGGCAACATGTGAATTTCCTGAACTCAATAAAGTCTTCATAAATTTTTATTTTATTATTAAATATTTTGATGATCCATGCTTACAGTGGTTTGAGCCACTGAAGCCAACCAATAATAATAATAATAATAATAATAATAATAATAATAACAAATAGATGACATGTATTCTAGCAGTTATATACTAGCAAGATGACAATTGATTTTCACTGGAGAAATACGTTTTGTTTTTTGTTTTCATTTTGATTTTATTTTTTCAACTTAAATTACCTTGTAATCCCACAGTATACAATTTTACAATTCATTATACCTTATTGGCATGAAAATCAGGTAATAGTATTGCCAAAGCATCAAGTTGTTTTTTTAATTAATCTAAAAATAAACTTTCAGGTTAATAAGTGGATATAGTTGTGGCACATGAACTGTGTATTTATTATATGGTGTGTACAGCTCCTTTGAAATTAAATTGTGATTGTGGGGAGGACGTGTTTTTGTGAGAGTTTGATGGCGTGAAATATGACGCTTTGTTATTTTAAAAAGCAGCATTTTTATGTTTTTACTTTAAAAAACGTATTTTATTTAGTTTTGTTTTATTAACAATTCAATTAATTGGATTTTCATATTTACAGTGCTGTTATTCCTGGGACAGGTAGTAGTCACCTGGCTCCTCCACGCCGCTAGGGGGCGCCTGCTCTCTGTAAATAAATGCCATCGTGGGTTGACGAGGGCCGCCCAGCCATGTTGAGGAGTCTGTCAAGCAAACTGCAGCCCGCCATTGTGTAGAAACCAGGCTCTGTAGAGAGATAAGGGCGCTTGGCTGAAACTCTTCAATAGCTAGACTAATTCTACACCCTGCCGCTTTTATTTAGGAGTAAATACAGTTACACAGGCTCCGGGGGGGAAAGACATGTCAGCCAGCAGCCTTCTTGACCAGGTAAAGAGAGGTATTTTCTGAACATTTACGAGGGCCAAATTTGTCAGCATCGCGACGGTTAGCGAGGATAGCTTAGCTCAGAGGCAGCGGCTGTGGCTCAGTAGTGCAGTAGGCCTGACCACCTGCTAAAGGAACTGACTGCTGAAAATATATCTCTTCATCTATTTTTCCCCTTCCTCTCTTCTCATAAATCAAACCTTCATGAATCACCTGGACCCAATCCAGAGACCGAAAGGCCAAGCTAATAAAGGTAAGAACAAATATTGTCTAACGTTATCGACTCGGGCTCAGTGAATGCGGATCTTTTTACGTGCGCTTTGAAAATCTTGCGTGCGCGGATGCGATAGCTGGCTTCCTAGCTTCTTGGCAAATGGGCCTGTCTGTATCAGTATTTCTACATTTAATTTGACATTTAAATGGAACACACACCGACGCTGTTTTTCATTAAAGTGTTCCCAGCCCTTTAATTCGCCGGTCTTGAGTGTCCTTAACAGCTCTGAAATTCTCTCGTAAAGGTTCCCACAGGTAGCATTAGGCTAGCTATCGTTTAGCTAAATGGCAACATGATACACATAGCATCCTTTTCCTGGTTGAACTTGCAACGCTTTTTATTGCACCGACAGAGGCGAGAATACATTTTTACTCCTCAAGCTCTTGATATCGTTCACCGTGAAACATTTGTGTAGTGTTAAACTATAAGTGCCATCCTAGCACGTTGGGCACTCGGCTAATGTTAGCCAAGTCTGTCAAGTCGAAAGGACTTGGCGCTCGTTAACATGGTGACGCTGCTAACTGCATGCAGCTGACCACATAGCTAGCGTGCTAACGCTAGCGGGTTGCTAAGTTAACCCAAAATGACACGTCTTCCGACACGCTTTTTCCTGTGTCCAAATGGGCCTCTCGTTTCCCGTCAACATGCAGCCCAGACTGTAATGTTAAATAGCCCGTGTTTACTATCCCGTCTGTGTTTTATTGCGTTTTTTCCACGTCCCGAAAAGCTCCCAAGCAACCTCATGACGCTAAACACAGTAGTGCCACCTATAACTTGTGAAAACACCTACGTCCACCTGTAGTTATTAAACATTACATTAGCACTTGAACTATTATTCATGGTAGAATCCCCAGGAGTTGCTTTAGTGTTATTTTATAGCGTTATGTATCCACTGCCAAGTGCATTTAATTTTTTACCAGACCTAATTCATCTCATTGTGCACAGATATGCTGTGTAGTCTGAAGCATGTTTAACAGTTACAGTATGAAGTGTGATATCATTCTCAGCTTTTGATTTCACTACAACGCTTACAAATTGTGTCAAGGAACAATTTTGTTATGTAACAAGTGGTTGTGGTGCTAAATTGACCTGATAACGTCTTACACTCACATTTCTGGAATCACACAAACCTGTACACACAGTTTACATCAATGCTGTTTTATTTTCAGTGCAAAACGGAGCTGTGACCCAAAAGGATACTTTGAATGACGATGAGTTTGAGCCTTACCTGAATACTCAGGCCAGACAGGTAAGCGTTTGACCAGTGTTTGTCTGCAGATGCTTCTTTTCAGTTGAATCACTTTTTTTCATCATACCCCTAAGATTTTGCTCAACTTTAATCCTAAATCTTTTTTATAGCATGGCTCATTATTGATGGAAGTGATATTAATAGTTACAATCAATAGGTTTTAACTTTACCTAGTAGTTGAGTTCTTTTCTGAAGAAAATGGTAATTGTAGATGTTTGTACATCCACAATATGTATTCTCATTGTAAGAAAATCAGAGGGGGAAACAGGCTTAATTTCTAAAGTTAGTAGCACATGTTCAGAGTCAACAGT
The DNA here is from genome assembly GCF_022539595.1 of Amphiprion ocellaris. Taxonomy (NCBI): domain Eukaryota; kingdom Metazoa; phylum Chordata; class Actinopteri; family Pomacentridae; genus Amphiprion; species Amphiprion ocellaris. Next base: position 12,222,617 of record NC_072785.1, read on the forward strand.
AGTGATCATTTGGTCAATTTGTTAAATGCCTCATTAATCCTAATACTGATCTTGTAGTTTGGCTAGTACCTAATCTCTCCAATACACTGTGTATTGTGTTTTTAAATTGAACATTGGAGATGTGAGATTATCTAGGTCTAATGTAAGCTTGAGTAAGGTCTATGTATGCCAAATCATTATCTACTGCACATCCCTAGGAATAAAATAAATATGTGAAGATGCAGAATAGTGAATAAACAGATTTGTTGTGGTTTCAGAACTTCTTTTCTAAATGTTATAAGTCATTGATTGCAGATGATTACTCAGAAAAGCTTTTGGGAATAGTTTTTAATTAAACTAAAAGGAAATTCTTTAGCAGAAGATTAGTAAGCACATTTGTTTCACTGGCCTTGGGGCCTTTTATGTGAGCTGTGTGCACAGCCTTGGTTTTTGCATTACTAAGAAATCCAGGCAGACCTAAACAATGTGCAGCTGGAATGAGCACTTTTGTTGGCTGTCTTGTTTTCATTGGCCTTTTGGATATTATTTCCCTTCACTCTGTGGTCGATGATGTTCCCTTGTTGTAGCAACAGACACACTGTGAACAGAGCAGTAGCGAAAGATAATGGGGTCTGTGTTTCCCTCCACTCAGAAAGATGCAACATCCTTCAAGAGACTATAAATAAGGATAAAGCAACATAGCTCATTGTGTAGTGCTATTTATTTATAGATTAGACTAGAAGAGAGGAGTAGGGATACTAAGAAAGCAGGACTGTTACATTACTTTATGACTTTGTGTTGAGTCTTTGATGTGTGATGACAGTAATTCAGTGCTCATGTCCTATCTTGGTCTGACTTTTTGGATCCACAAGAGCAAGGTATATTCATATTAAAGAAGCTTATATTATCTAATACTGTTTGTAATTATGTTAACTTATTATTTAGGTGTAAGTGTGTTGTTGCAAAGTACTTATTTTAATTCTTGTCACTAAGTTTTATTCTTTTTCTGTTCAGAGCAATGCCTATACGGCCATGTCGGACTCGTACATGCCCAGCTACTACAGCCCCTCCATAGGATTTTCCTACTCCCTAAATGAGGCAGCATGGTCCACAGGTGGGGACCCTCCTATGCCTTACCTGGCCTCCTATGGACAGCTGAGCAATGGGGAACCCCACTACCTCCCGGACGCTATGTTTGGCCAGCCAGGCCCACTGGGGAGCAACCCATTCCTAGGCCAGCACGGCTTCAACTTTTTCCCCAGTGGCATCGACTTCTCAGCGTGGGGCAATAGCAGCTCTCAGGGACAGTCGGGGACACCACAGAGCTCAGGCTACAGCAGCAGCTATGCCTATGCTCCCAGCTCACTTGGGGGTGCCATGATCGATGGACAGTCCCCATTTGCACCTGCTGCCAACGAGCCCCTTAACAAGGCACCCGGTATGAACAGCCTTGACCAGGGTATGGCGGGGCTTAAGATCGGCGGTGCTGCTCCTGGTGGTAATGCGGACATGGCTCCCAAGGTGGTTGGCTCTGGCTTACCTGGTGGGGGTCCCCTTGGCCCCGTATCATCTGTAGGACCTCCCAGCATGCCTCCTGTCTCTATTGCCCCTGCCAAGCCCGCCTCCTGGGCCGATATTGCCAGCAAGCCAGCCAAGCCTCAACCCAAGCTTAAAACCAAGGGTGGCATGGCTGGTGCCAATTTGCCTCCTCCGCCCATTAAACATAACATGGACATCGGCACTTGGGACAACAAGGGCACCATGCCTAAAGCTGCCACTCCCCAGCAGGTGCCCCCTATTCCCAGCAACGGGCAGCCACCAAATCAGGCTTCCCCGCAGCCAGGAGCTACTGCAGTAGGGAACCCACAAATGCCCCTGAGCAATGGACAGCTGGTTCCACCTGTTTCCCAGATGGGGCAGCATCAGCTTCCACCCGGTGGGCAGCAAGGTATGGCTCAGATGCCCCAGCCTACTCTCTCCCAAGGCCCTCCTCCTCCACCAAGCCAACAGCAGCAACCTTCTCAGCCTACTCGCTGGGTCCCTCCACGGAACCGGGCCAATGGATTTGGGGATGGCAGTGGGAGTGGTACAGGCCAGTCGCCTCCCACCTCTTCTGGTGTGGGTGTGGTTCCCGGGGTGCCATCTGAGCCTCACCCAGTTTTAGAGAAGTTGCGCATGGTCAACAATTATAACCCCAAGGACTTTGACTGGAATCCCAAGCAGGGCCGGGTGTTTATCATCAAGAGCTACTCCGAGGATGACATCCACCGCTCCATCAAGTACAATATTTGGTGCAGCACGGAGCATGGCAACAAGAGGCTTGACGCAGCTTACCGTTCGTTGGGTGGCAAGGGGCCACTTTATCTTCTGTTCAGTGTCAATGGGAGTGGTCACTTCTGTGGTGTAGCAGAGATGCGCTCACCCGTGGACTACAACACGTCTGCTGGCGTGTGGTCGCAGGACAAATGGAAGGGTCGTTTTGATGTGCGCTGGATCTTTGTTAAGGACGTTCCCAACAGTCAGCTGAGGCACATTCGACTGGAGAACAACGAAAATAAGCCAGTGACCAACTCTCGGGACACACAGGAGGTGCCACTGGACAAGGCCAGGCAGGTGCTAAAGATCATCGCTGGGTATAAACACACGACTTCCATCTTTGATGACTTTTCTCACTACGAGAAGCGTCAGGAGGAGGAAGAATGTGTGAAAAAGGTAACAGTTACTGTTGAATAAAGTGAATGATAAAGCAGATGAATTGAAGTGCTGTCAAGATAGGTTGAAAAAGGTGCAGTGTATGAAGGCTGTATAGATGCCTGCATATGTGCATTTCTTTTTGCATTACAAAGGAATACAGCAAAGTTTCAAGGTTTAAAATCTTTGACAGTGATGTGATTATACACAAGGATATTTTGTGACTTTATTTTGTTTCCAGCTTTCACTGTGGTGTTATGGTTTCCACCTGTTATCACTCGCTTGTAATGCATTGCTTTAAAATAAAACAACAGCCACAGAGGTATGAACCACAAAAATCTTTAAGTACTGATATTTGCTTGAACCTAAAATTACAAAATTGAAATATTTAGTGATTACATGACCGTGTGTCTGGAAACTATTTTAATTGTTTTGTGTTGTTGTCTGATTGTTTCATTGTGACAGCTTCATTAGTGGTATCTGGTGTGCAACCTTCTGAAGCTATGGGAAATGTATTATTTTGGCCATTATATATTGAATGCTTCTTTTGTTGTGTTAAACTATCAGCAGTAAGCTGAAGCCAAAATAGAAAAACATGTTTATTGCAGTTTACACAGATTTAATTTTATTTTTTTGAATTTGTTCATTGTGGAAAGGTTACTGAGTAATACTAGGGCCCTGACAGTTGTGCTACACATTTAGTAACCTTTGACTTTACTGCAGGGCAAATTAGAGTACACAATATTGACTTATAACATTTCTTACCACAGCAGCCTTTTAACCTTTTTTGAATTGGCATTATGTTGCAGCGTCTATTACCGTGGGATGTTGGTTTTTATTTATTCCACTATATCTTTGTGTAGTTGAGGTATGCATTAGAAGGAAAATGTATTGCTAAAGCCACAGAATGAAAAAGAAACACCTGAACTGGTCAATATCCGTATTTTAAAACATGTATTTTATACAGGGTTTGTTGGATACACTGGGTTGATCTGCACCTTACTTTTCTAACACTTGATGGCAAACAAGATGGCTGTACAAAAAAAATGACTGTAGCAATTATAATCTTGCGGTCATTTGCATTCATTTAAATACTGTGATGGTTTTGCTGCAACATAACTGTTTAAGGTATTGAAATGGCAAACACTATTTTCACTGTGTTTTACTGCCATATGTATGTACACAATATTAATGTATCTAACCTGCAGCTTTCTAAAATGGTGCTGAATTATGTCAATACCACTTTTCTGTTGACACCCAGACTTGAAGACCAAAAATACCTACATGTGCCATCTGGCTGTATCTATCTGTGATACCTGTGATATATCAGTTGGCAGGGTTATAATCTGCATTTTAGCTTTTGATCCTGACCTGATAATCCAGTTATGTTACCATAGTCTTTTCAAAATCCTCTAATCTAGACTGGTTTCAAAGTAATCTTTGAGAAATGTGTGACTAAGATCCAGTGGATTGTCTGTTTCAATCTGAAATCCTTCAGTTACACTCAGTTTTTGTGTGACAGGTGGAGGTCCAAGGCAGTGAGCCATATCCCAGCAACCCAAGCAACAGGAGTCATTACAGGCTTCAGGTAACTTGCTTCATCTTCAGTCATGTCCTGAAGCTATTCATATGGCATTTTAAAACTTGATAGAGATGGCGCAACTTAAAAATGTTCAGACACACCATGTACTTAACGTTTTATCATATCTAAGACTTGAGTTGTTTCATGCTGTTGAGATCTCAAATATTGTCATCATTAACCCACATCTGTTTGAGCTGACATTTACCCAAAAGCAAGAGCTCAGATTATAATTTGCTAAATGTCATTAAAAAGTGGATGCCTGCGAGGGCTCTGCACATTTGACTCCATAAAAGAACAGACAGCAGAAACTTAAGGGCTCTTTGTCACTTGTAGTCTGCTATTATTTTATATGATGCAATTGCGTTTTGTGTAACTTGCTGTCCTTTTGATTTTGTTCTAGGAGCGCCAAGGACGAGTCAAGTAACAGTTGGTGCTTTGGTCAAAAGACTGCAATGGCCCCCCTTAAAGCCCTGTCCACCCCGTTACATCATTACATCCAGATCTCTTTAAGAAATTCTAATAGGGGTGAAGAATTAACAAAGGACAAAAAAACTAAATGAAGACTTTGATTTCTTTTGACTTTAAAGACTTACTTCGAACTTGTAGTAAAAAGAAAAGGAAACGATTATTCATAGGACTACAACTAAATGCATAGCATCCTTAGGTGAAATCTTTTTTGCCCCACCCCATTCCACTACATACGCTTTTTCCCTCGTATGCTGCTTTTTCCCTTTTTTCCCTTTTTTTTTAATGAAAGGATCATCCTGTTTTTATGGTCCAAGAGCAAGTCTGTAATTGTCACACAAACACACAAATCCAATAGAAATTTGTAGTGTTGGCTAATAATAGTGTCCCAAAGTGAAGAATGGGCAGTTTGTCTCATTTTCTTTGTTACCCCTACCCCCACCTCTATCTTCTGAGGATGCTCAATCTTCATCCAGGACCCAGCGGAGTTTCCTCCTCAATGGATTTTCATCGTAGGCGGGTGCCAACTACGCTCACTCCAGAATCTTTTGTACATGCTTGCCATGTTTTTGTTCACGAGGACTGCAGATGTTCAGAAAGGCCCTCTATTTTGTTTTCCCATGTGTTGGATGGAGTGTGTGGGGGAGGTAGGGTCGTGAGGATCTTATGGAGGAAGAGTAGGGATGGGGGTCAAGTGTTTGAAAGCAGAAGAAATGTTAAGTTGATGAGCCATGCTCACTGTATAATTTTATGGTCTAAAAAAATTGGGGCCCTCTGTTAACAGTCTTCATTGGACTTAATTTACCCTCTTTCTTTCTCTTAGACAAGTTAATTCAGTGTTGCTTTGGGCTGCTTTCTTTTTTTTCTTCCCCTTCCTCCGTTTTCTAAAGACAGTGATGCGAGTGGCCTTGCCCCCACTCTTTCTATTAATCAGTTCAAAAGTAATAAATGTGGTATATTCAGCAGAATGGTGTGCATTCCCCTTGTTTGACTGTGTAAAGCAGTTTTGTCATGCAGCATGTCTGTGCATTTTTATTTCCTGTTTTTCCCACATGGGTAGGCTATATTAATGAATGTTTTTCTGCTAACCTTCATATTCACCTGCCCCCTCCCCATCAAGACTTCAATTTGCACCATGGCACCCTGCATTTCTTACCTCTCTACTTTCCAAATCCGCCTTGTCCTCCACACTCCCACATTCTTGTTTCTGCTCAGCCAACCATACATACTTATACCATCACAATCAGCTTTGACCATTTTCAGAATGTCATTGTTGGTGAGTAAAAGAAAAAAAAATACATAAAAAAAAAAAAAAAAAACGCAAGGTCCTCTTTCAGAACTACTGGCTTTTATTTGTGGCATAATAAAGATGCTCCACAAAGTCACATGTGGGTTCTTCTCCTCATTGGCCATTTTTAGTCACATGGGTGGTCTCTTGTTTCTGTCTACTTGGATTGTGTCCTCTTTGGCATTTAATGTATGTTGATGTTCTGAGTACACTGTAAAACGTGTGTTTACCATGTTGCACTTAATTTGTTTGGGGGACCAGACACCACCAATGTAGCCTACTGCGTTATTGTTTTGTGCATGAAGGACAGTATCTATTTTGGACACTGTTCTTTGTAAATTGACTCATCAATTAGACTTGGTCAGCGTTGGTTTTAATTTAGTCGCTTTAAGCTGAGCAGATACTAACTTGACAAACCCTTACTTGGTCGGCTTAGATGAATGGAAACAGAAAACGGTTTGACATGGCAGAAATTGACTTAAAATATATGAAAGTATGATTCCTACTTACAGTGCATATATCTGTCCAATCCCGTGTCGTCTAACGCGGTGTGTTGCCTATAAATAATCTGCAATCCGCCATTTTCTGCACTGATCATTTCGGTTGTACTAAACTTAACGAACACAAGGGGGCGACACAGGACTGTTTACTGCTGTTCATTTTCCATTTTGGCTCAAGTGCAGGTTCATCTGCCTGGTGTTGAGAGTTTTCCAAAAAAAAACGGGTCCTTGCATCAAGACATTGTGTGGTTAAATTTTTGTCTAAAATATGGTAATTTTTTTATTTTTTGTGTTTTCTAATTATTCAAAACACTGCTCTAAACACTACAAATGGATTATAGAGAAATTTTTATTTTCATATATATATATATATATATATATATATATATATATATATATATATATATATATATATATATATATATATATATATATATATATATATGATGGATTGATGTGTGAGTGCATAAGGTAAATTGCAACATCACTAAAGAAATATGGGGCTGCTAATTACAAAAAACAACTTTCCTTTCAAATTAAGTTTAACAATTGATTGTCTTCAGAAATAAAGTGGCCACGGTGCAGACAACTTGCAAGGTTTAATACATATTTAATTTTTTTTAAAAATAACAGCCAAAGTTACTATTTGCTACCAGTATACCTAAAGTAATAACATTTTTTTAAAGCTTGTAGCTCATGCTATAATTTTATTGATAACTTACAGAAAAGGCTAATTCCTGGTTTTGATACTTTTATGACGTACATAAATTATAAGTTAGTATTTGTGAATTCACTTTTTTAGAGGCTTTACTTCTCCAAAGATGCAGGCCTTTTATTTCATAATCTTCGAAAAATAATAAAAATAGACGATGGCTACCCCTCTCTCCACTACATACTTACATACGCTTGTAAAACTGACAGGGGCTACATATACAGTCTGTTTAATGATGGTCTAAAATATAATGATCATGATATTAATTAAAGGAATATAGGCAACAAAATAATGAACTATTCTGCAAGGAAAACATACAAGGTGATAAGAGTCGAGCGTCACTCAGCATTTTGGAACTAACAAGTCACAGCAAAAGAACAACTCTGTGTCTGTGTCTGTGTGTCTGTGTGTCTGTGTGTGTGTGTGTGTGTGTGTGTGTGTGTGTGTGTGTGTGTGTGTGTGTGTGTGTGTGTGTGTGTGTGTGTGTGTCGTGCAGCAGGGTGTCGAGAGGGGAGGTCGACGGCACGTGTCGTGTCTGCGTGGAGGGTGCGTGGCAAACACGCTGCCTGGAGGGGATCTCCTGTGACCCTTATCTTGGCGCGTCTCTGGGGACGCCTCTCAGCCCCTCCTGGGATGCAAATGAGCGGCCATAAAACAGAGGCAGATACAGCTACCGAGACGATGGAGGAGGAGGAGGAGGAGGACAAGAAGAAGAAAGGAGGAAAAAATGGGACCAAGAGGAGAAAGTGAAGGAGGAGGTGGGGGGGTCAACACTCACATCTCAGAACGCACATGGAGCTTAAACGCATTGGATGAGATGGAGAAACCACAATAAGTTGCGCTATACTGGTTACGCAGGACTTTCCCCCCATTTACACAAAGTACTGTTTAAATTCACAAGAGGTATTTGAATTATCACCAGTCAATCCCCTCTAATTCAGATCCAGTTTAAAAGAATAAATCCATCACAATGCGGTAAGAATTCAGTGCGCACCTCGTTTGCGCGCTGATTTAAGATATTATATATTACTCGTTTCAAACATTAAACCCTACGATTCTGCCTTTGTGTCCTCACAGTGAAAATATTTTGAATTATTTCTATTGTAGCCTATTATTTCCTGTGTTCAGTCAGAGAGGTGCACATTAAATGCGTTGTGTCTGTGGGTTCATATTGCACTGCAAGGTCATGGTTCTTCTTTATTTTCCCCTCATTATCATAAGGCATCCATCTCTTTCTTCCATTAGTGACGCTTCACCATGTCGCCAACCCGACCTCTATTTACATGACAAAATTAGATTTCTTCTCCCTTTTCGTGCATTTTGTTTCAGGAAGCCTGCATATAGATAAAGTGAAGAAAAAACAGAAGCAGTGCTTTAAAAAAACGCACCAATATATCTTAAATGCTTGATTTTTAATAGAATAAAAAAAATTCAATACATATATTTATAGACTACACTGTTTGCACTTCAGTCACTTAGTCATATTTTATCTGTAATTTTTTAAAATAACAAGCTCCTTATACATTGCATAGAATAAATTTTGCTGCATGTTCTAAGTTTTTTTTCAACAGTTTAGTATTAAGTATAAATATCTACCTCCCTAAATGGCCTGAAATTTTACATTTGTCATCAATTTATCAGCATTATTTCTCAGAACTGAAAGCGGGAGCGCCTACAATAATATGTACGCTATTTAGGAATAAGAACATGTCATGATGATGAATGTTTTTGTCATGTGAGGGGGGTCTCTGTACGGTCACCTGCTCTCAATCACCAGGGGTCCTGCACTGTTGATATATATTGAGTGTTTCCCCCCCTTTCATTTCGCTTAGTCCCCCAATTGAAATGAGAGTTTTTGAAAATGCATAATGTGCAGACAGGCAGTCAAAGGGGCCTGAAAACAGTTGATGACCTCTATCTTAACATATGTGGCACACTTGCCCTCTGCACGCTCCAATTGTGTGGAGATGACAGAAAATAATGAAATGCCATTCACTACCAATATCAACATAAAGAAGCATATCGGCCTACAAAAGATGTTGGATATGTTCTAGAAAAAAATATGTTAAAATCTCTCCTGGCTAAATTTTGCTCTGATGTTTCTGTGATGATTTTATCTACACTTCCTACGATAAACACACTGAGTCATATTCTGACTAGACTATACCCTTTAAAAAAATTATAGCTGCAGCAGTAAATAAAGTAGCTAGAAAGGAATCTATGCAAAATTCAAATTTTCTTTCTCGGTCTCTTTATTTTGGTGTGTATTCCGCCTCCATCATCTGAGATGTAGGTCAGCTCACATCTCTATTGCCTACAGCGATTAACAGCTTAAATCATTTGATGCAGCTCTGTGATTATAGGAGTAGAACTGAAGCTCATTATTTAAATCACTTGATGTGCTTTGGGCTTTTTTAAAATTTATTTTACTTTGAAAAGAAATACTAGATCATACAAACAGAAATGTAGTTCATGATATGACTTCTTTATTGAGACTTTTTTTTTGCAGAACAAAAACACAAACAAAAGCATGATACTGAAACCCACAAACAAAAAAAATTAAAGAAGCGATCATATTAAATGAGTTTAGAGTATGGATGGTGATGGAAATCTGATCACTGGGAATAGAATAAATCAGCATGCATGAGAGTGATTCAGAGGAGGTTTCGCATTTTATGATAGGCCTGATGGCTGAGCTGAAAAAAAATACAGTAATTCTCCAACAACACATCATGACCTTATAGCATCTTCACCCTGTTTTTCATCTTCCTCTCAGACAGGGCAAGTGTACACTCATGCGTAAACACACAGACCTTTGAAGTGGCCCTCTGTCACCACATGGTAAATCCCCCTAGTGTGATCCCTCTGTCCATTTGGCCAAAGGACCGACACTGGTAGGCTGCCTACGGCTCTGTCTGTTCTGACAGTATGGAAACCAGCGTATTAGTAGACCAGAGTCCAGTGATTATTGTGTGTTTGCTCCCTCTATGTCCTAAGAATATACCATCTGTGGTTTGCATTAACTGACCCGTTCGGCTGTCTTAGGTCCCTGTTCTGTAACTTTGCCCTAATGCTTATTCTCCTGCTTCTCTCGTTAATCTCATAGGATTGTAGGGAACATCCATCTGTGCAGTTATCTCCTGTCCTGTGGCGGGTTCATGCTGGTCTCTCAGGTGAGCGAAGACTGTGGCTTCTCTCTTGGCATTCACCGCGTGCCTTAATTGTATTGAAATTAAATCAAGGTCCACTGTGAACACAAAGAGCTCAAACCCAAACTTCCAAAGCGTTCCCGGCTACTTTTCATATTCTGTCACTTACCAACGCCGTCCCTCAACATGTGCACTGTTTGCTAAATGGTCTCACTTTCTCAGTCTTAAAAGCACATCCTGGGTTTTTTTTTTTTTTTTTTTTTTACGCATTTCATCCGTCCATCCCTGTTTGACTTTCCTCTCTCTCCTCACCTGTGATCTCTCATCCCTGTGGGCTCACAGGCGGCTATGCGGTCCTTTTCACACGTCAAAAGTACATTGCATGCTAATCCCACACTGACATGCATTCTCCCTTTTGCAATGAAATCATGTTTTCTATACAGACAATACAGCAAAAAAAAAAGATATGATACAAGCCAATGACATTGTGAATCCTCCTGCCCACAGTGTGTAAATGCATGCATGTTTTTTTTAAGGATGAGCAAGAGAAAGGGTTTCCAGCAACAAAATGTGAACAAAAAAAAATACATGGAGAGATCATCAAAGCAAGATTCACACCATTAAGACATTCTCTGTATACACATACTACAGCACATCATTAAAAAAGCACCACAGAGAGAGGAGAGCACAGAGAAACAGGGAGTGAGATAGAGCGAGCGAGCAAAGCTACCTTTGTTGCACCGTAAAGAGAGCAGCAGCCCAGCTACCTGATTGCTACCATTCCTGCAGACCATCTTCCTCCCAGAGCAAAACAAAGGATGACGACTAGATGTATATGAGAACGCGCTGCGATGCATCGCTATGCCTTATCCTCACCATAGCGCTGCCTCCCCTGTTCCTGATTAAGAGCTTGGTACGGTTTAACCAGACCAAGCAGTTCTTCATTGCAGTTGGTAAAGCTGTGTCGTTATCTCCCCCTTACCCTCCCTCCCTCCCTCCCTCCTACTCTCCATCGCTTCTCTACTGTTCTCTCTCTCTGTGCACTCTGCGCATGTAACTATAGCCCTATACAGATGGGAAAACATGATCTAAATAACAACAATCTCCATCCTGTGATGAATAAACTGCATATACAGATTAAAAATTTAGCAATGAGTAAATACTGATGTTTGACACAAAGCAAAAACATGAAAAGGAAAATTTAGCTTCTTCGCCATTTCACAAGACTCTCCAGTAAAAACTGCAAATGTTACACCTAAAATCCCTCTTTTTTTAAACTCTTGACCACTGCGCTCAACGGCTGTCTATTTTTACCTATAGAATGCTACTGTAGCACAAACAAAACAAATTTTTTTTTTTTGTCTCAGATTCAAATATATCCTTCCTCTCTAAAGACAAGGCAAAAAAAAAAATATAGCAGAGAAGCTGCAGAGTATTTCCTCCTTTCAGGTCCTTGGTCCTGGTTTTGTTATTGTTGTTGCTGTAGTTGTAGCTGTGACTGCGCAGCTCCATCCTGTGAAGGTCCTTGTGGGTTGGGAAGAGCAGGGGAGCAGGCACAACACGGGGGGTGGTGGTGGTGGTGGGATGGCGGACAAGGGGGCTGGAGGGACGGGAGGCAGGCAGGCAGGTGTCACGCATGCAGTCAGGGTAAAGAGGAAGAAAAAAAAAACTCAGCTAAATTCTACCCAGTCACCACCATTAGGGGAAAAAAATCCATTTGGATCTGCTCAAGACAAAACCAAAAAGGAAGACAAAAAAAGCCCCAAGACGTAAAATATACATATATAAGCCGGAGAGGTATATATGTATAAGGATCCAAGGGAGAAGGAGGAGAAGGAGAGAGATAAGGGATGGACGGACGAGGAGGAACAGGCAACTGGCTCACACACAGACACACTGCGCCGAGGCGAAGGCACGGGCTTCAATTTATGCTTTCTGGTCGACACCACCCCCCACCTCACACACACACGCACACAAACACACACACACACACACACACACACACACACACACATATAGAGCGTCCCGCCCCTATCTGCCCCTGTCCCTGTCCTGTCCCGTACTGGATGCGTGGCCCAGCTGATCAGTGCAGAGGGATTAGCCAACAGGGCCAGCTGGCAGGGATTACACAGGCAAAGTGGGGGGAGGTGTGTGTGTGTGTGGGGGGGGGGTGATGGGAATGGGAGGAGGGATGAGGGGGTGAGGAGGGTAGGCCTAATACTGGGGGGGAATGGGAGGCCTTGTCTTGTCCTGCACGCACATACACACACACACGCACACACATATATATATATATACACACACAGATGTGCACAAATTTGTCCAGATATACAGCACATACATATTTCATGCAGATGCACGTACGCCAGCGCGTGTTTCGACACAATGTAAAAAATGCTCGCAAATATGACTTTGCGATGGATGCACGAGCTGCAGCAGTGCAGACTGCAGGGGCAGCCAGGCAGCAATGCATGCAGCGCAACCCCTTTTTTTTTTTTCTTTCCCCTCGGCCCGAGCCTGCGACGACACACAGTGTTGATAAATGTATGTAAATGTGCAGGAGGCAGCAAGGGGGATGGATGGAAGAGGTGGGGGTGGGTGGGTGGGTGGGGGGGGGGGACCGACGGAGGGGACGGAACCCCACGGGAGAGCAGGGCTCGGCTGACAATGCAAGGTTTTGACCCCTGACCCTTCTCCGCTCCATCATCCGAGACCATCAGCTGATCCAGGGAAATGGACAGCCACAGAAACAACCCCCCTCCTCCTCCTCCTCCTCTCCTCTTCCTCCCTCTCAAACACACACTCCAGTACATGCACACAGACACTCGTCCATTAACAGCGCTGAACCTACCAGGGCCCACCTCACCTCTCTCTCTCTCTTTTTTTTTATTACCAGTCCTTTTCCATCTCTCGCTTCCTCCAGCCCTCCAATGCTCTTTCCCGTCTCATGCCTCACTTCACCACTTAGCTCATCCCGAAATCCCCGCTCCTAACCTTTCTCATTATTTTGAAATGTGTCAACATCTACAACTGTCATATCTGTGGTGGAACAGATCCATCCTGTATGAGTATATTTTTTGGGTGTTCATGTTTTGACTTATCCCACTGTATTCGACATTTTTTTTTCCTTATAATGATTGTCATTTTTAGTTTTACCATTTTTTTCCAGAACAGTTTATGCCAGAATGTTGTCATTCTCTATCTCAAGTGTTAATTAAACCATTTTTTCATCTATATATAAAATTCATTATTTTATTTTACTTTAATAATACAAATCACATCAGCAGCCCTGCTTTGTATGTTCAGCACAGGTTGATTTTGATCATTTATTTATGTTCAGTTGTGTGTAATGATGCAGTTTGAAGTCATCCTGGAAGTTTGAATCCTATGGTTCGGCCACTGCTCTCAGTGTGATATTTGTCGGGTGTTACTAAAACCAGGCAGGCTAAACGGCTGCATGTCTCCACGGTGGTAGCAATCTGACACACTTTCACTTCACACCCTTTGATCTCCGTTTTAGCAAAAACCGTAAAATATCTGTTTTAAATATCACGCAGAATCCTATACCTTGATGGGATAAAATGTCCTAGAATTTGCTATATTATTTTTCATGGAAAATACGATCTGTCTCCAGCCTGTCAGTAAAGCTGCACAAACTGCCAGATATATAGGGATAATTCAGACTCATGTTCAGTTAGCATTAGTTGCGTCAAGTGTTATTTTGTGAAAAGCTAAATGTCAAAAGTTTTTTGCAGACTGTCAACAGCAGTTTGAGCTACAGGATGTGAGACGGAGACACACATCAGTCCAAACACACACGCTTGCAAACACAACGCAGATGTACTCACGCACAGAGGCAGACGTAGAGTGATTTGTGTAAAATCAAACAGACATTTTGCAGGGCCTTGCAGGCAGAAAACAGTGTCAGTGTTTTATAGTTAATATATAGAATCAGACATGGTTTGGCGTGTGACAAATACGACATTAGTTTAGATCTGTTTACATGAAATGCACAATAATGTTGCAGCAGAGCTCTGGGGTGGAACGACAGAAACAGCTTGGCCTTCCATTTGTGGAGGATGGTGAAATGAGGGAAGATGGTTTAAATGGAAGCATCAAGAAAAATGAATTTCCTTTTTCTTTATTTTTGTATTCTGATATTTTTATGTGTAATTCATGGTCAAAGCATGAACTTTAACACTTCTGGGCATTAACAACATGTCACACATTTCGTGCATACTGTGCTGTATATGTATATATGTTTATATTAGGCCCGGGTGCATGCTGGCGTGGCGATAGACAGGAGATTTGTGACTGCATTTTGAGGTCCTACCACCTCGTCCTCCGTTTTAAAAGCTTGTGAGGATGAGAGCGGGCGAACAGGCATGCAACCCCACGAGCAGACAGCTAGGAAGATCACAGGGAGGCAAGCAACGGATTTATTTATTTATTTATTTTTAACCATAAAGAGAAATACAAGGAGAAAGAGGCGAGCGATTATACAAAGAGACAAGCCGGGAGAGACAGACAGGCAGGAAGGCAGGGAGACAGGCTGGGATAGATAGGCAGTGCTCGGCCCTAGTTTGGTAATCTGATGGAGAGATTAGCAAGCAGGCAGCATTTGGGTCGGATTATCGAGTCATTAGAAAAGACTGGTGCTCCAGAGCCTCTCTCATGTGTTAATGTGGCTTTACAGGTCCTCAGCGCAGACTGTGCAGATTGTCTAGATTGTGGTGAGAGTTTATACAGTGTATAGTCTTTCAATATGCAAATAGGGCCACGAAAACCTAATACTGCACGCACCGATTTGTTGAATGCATGTGCCTAATATTTTTGTACCATGTGCAATGCTAATATTTGTGAGTGTTTTAATTATTTTAAATATTTTCTTTAGTTTAAAAATTCAACAAATACGATTTTTTAATTTTTTTTTATTTGTAGAGGTTGCAGAGGTCAGTATTTATTACGGAAGTGTAACAGAAATGTGCCCTATATGCCAGTAAAACTAATCAATATAAATCCAATTTTAATTCTTGCATTAGAATCACCACTTCATCTTTATATCAGAAGTGCTTTTTAAAAAAATATACAATCCCAAAATTTGCAGTTCAACACCAATCATTTGAATTTATTTTAATGTAGCAACAACATTCCTGAGCATTTTTGTTTAAAACTTTTTTTTTGTGCAAGAAATATGATCACCCTAGTTTTTTTTTTTTTTTTTTAGCAATTACACACAATTCTGGCCTGGAGGTATGCGAGCTGAAATCTTTAAACAAACGCGTCTTCACTCTCCTGAAGTGTTTTGCTAGATAAGCTGCTGTGTTTAGTCCTGCAGGTCAGTGGGGAACGCAGAAGTATGTGGCCTTTATGCACTTGCAAATCATACAGACGTGATGCTCAGTGATGACAGGATTTAAACGGGATCAGGAAGAAGCCGGAGAGCTTACGAGTGTGTGGGTGTATGTGCAGGGGAATACATGTATTTACAGTCGGTTATGTGGATTTTGGGTATTTACTCTGTAAATATCAGTGGCGATACACGCGGCTCAGCTGCATGTGTGTGTGTTTTGTTGTGTCAGGGGTGGGGGTAGCTGGGCTGCTCATTGATAGCTGATCAATGTTGCTGACACTCTCTATGTCAGATGTGCGGATATGGTCCACTGACTGCTATATCAGTTTCAATTTCACTAGAGTGGGCAATGAAGCCTCTCATGAGTGAGTGTGTTTTGTTTTTTGTTGTTGTTTTGCTGGTGTGTATGGTTTGTAATATTTGCTAAATTCCCACTCAAAAAATGTATCTGTACAATATCATGCCAGTAAGAAGTTTTTTTTGTTTTGTTTTGTTTTTTTTATTTTACACTGGCAAGTTCTTCAATGAGTTTTACCTGCCTGTAACTTTCTTGGTCGACCATATACATGTTCAGTCATTCTACACACACATACACACACACACACATACATACATATACACTCACACAATCTGATCTGTGTTCCCAAAAACCTTCCCTTTTGCTGCTGCCTCTGCATACACCATGCCCCAGTTCCCCACCCCCATCCCTTTTTGTCAAATAAATTGCTATGTGACCTACTTCCCATTTTGCACCATTTCTCTCATGTTCAGATATTATTGTTTGAACATGAGTGATTTGCTTTGGGGCATACAGTATCAAAGAAAACACAGTGTACAGTATATAATGTGGGGCATACTGTACGGTAAATGAATGAGATGTGTTTTCAAAAATATGGAAACATTAACATCAGCATTGACAGTATTTTTTTTTCTTCTGAATTCGGTGTTATTGCAGTGTGGCAGCTTCTTTTAATGTGTGGACAACACATTATGAAGGGTGTTTTTTAAAGGCTTTTGTTTTTAAAATTGCCCTGGTATGATTTGTAATTAAAATACATGGTTCACGTATTTTCTGATTAACACATACAATAATACTCATAGCCCTCATAATAACAGGACGTCTTTGTGATGGTCATAGACTGGGGAAATAAGGTAAATCAATTTTGCAGCCTAGTTAAGCAGAAAGCACAGTGGTAATTTTCAGTAATAAGCATGGCTAATTCATTGGACCACATTGCATTTATATCCCAGTTAGGTCTGCACTCGTTGGCATCCAGTATTCTGGTTGGACTTGAGGTGCATTTTTAAGAAGCTCCTCAGGATAAAGGGGATCTCGTGGCACAGAACTCCGAATCCAAAATATCACAGCTTTTACAGTAGCAGTGCTTCAGTGACTTACTTCATATCACTTTTATTCACATTAATTCTTCAACTTTTTTCTTGTTATTCACATTTTATTTCAGCTAATAGCTTTTGTCACAAGTTGTCAGTATTCACGGATAAAGTTCCATCTGATCTCCTTCACAAAATTGCATGGGGATTATCACGTTTATCAATTTTTCTTATACTGCTTGTTCAACACTTTGAGACTTACATTCTTGTTCTTGAACAGCAGCCTCAGTGTGTGTGTTTGCCCCTTTGCATACATGTATATGTGTGCGCCAGTGTGTGTCTCGGTGTATCAGATCAAGGCTCCCTCCTGCCTTTTCCCAGCCACGGAGAGATGGCACCGGAGACCACACTGACCCTGATTTATTGGGATCAGAATCCACATGACAGCAATTAATTTACATCCATTAACTACATCGCTCGCTCTCTCTTTCCGTCTCTCTGTGGACATTTTGCACTCTGGCACAATCAGTTTGAACATTCTTCGTTTCGCCCCTCACTCTCGGACTTTTTCCTTTCTCAGCATGTTCTCTCTCCTTTAATCAGTCACTCTCGCTCTACCAGTCACTCCTGCATCTCTCTGCTCGGGACTGCATATTCCTAATCCATTTAGGAGACCTTTAGCATCCTGTCCTACCTCTGTGTATTAATGCCATCAAGTTCATATTACATGTTTGTGTTCATGTGGTGTGTTTGTGTGTCTCATGAAGGGGTTTAGGAATCTCTGGTTTGGAATCATGTGAATAATCCCTATATATTGTAATTACTCACTCCTTTTAATAAAGGAACAGATATTGTATAATCAGGACAAATTAAACAGTGCTTAACAAATTGGCTGATTATGATAACACAAGGGATTTGACATTAACATTATAAGTTGAGCATCTTTTGATCATTTCGCTCTCTCTTCCAGGCTGTTTTATCATTAAAATGTCCAACTCATGCAGGTTCTCATGCTCAAGGGTCTTTCTCTTATCCCCTTACATTAAGACCCTTTATTACTGTCCTAAATCTGTTGTTACTTCTCTTTTTCGTACTCCTCTTCTCTACCAGTATTTGTGTGCCAAATGCTTTTTGCTGGCCTTTCAACTCAAGACAGAAGACTTTGCTTGGGGGTGAATTTGCCATTTATTTCTGGAGACAAAAAAAAGGGAAAGGGGCTTTAGCGCTTTGTATCATTCCCCCTTTTTGTCTTCTTTCACTATGCATCTTTGCTCTCTGCACCATTGTAGCATCTCTTCATCCAACTCAGGCCTCCATGTCTTCACTCTCTCCTCGGGCTGAGAGGACCAGAAGAGCACGGCAGGCTAAATGTACTGGGGGTTGGGTGACTGGGACATTAGAGTGGAGGATGAATTCTCCAGACTCTCATCGAATTCCTTTGTGCATATGAATTGAACAAGCGCTCTCACACAATTGTATACATGCATAAACATGCACACACGCACACGCAATGTACGCTCTTTCTATGTAAAGTCATGTATTCCTACATGCTTGTGTACACATCCATACGAGGAAGCGTTTCATATGTTAGCGTCGTGCATCTGCAAAACTTGACAGTTCTTGCCTAATTCCAAATTTATTCTGAAAGGAGAGACAATGAAAAAAAAATCCTTTGCTTGCATCTCTTAACCAGTATAGCTTGGGGACAGGTTCTACCAGTATCTGTTCAAGGATTGGCTGAGGATGTGGTGCGGGAGGAAAAGTTGCAGTTGGCAGCAGGCAGAAAGACACTGCAAAGGGAGCGGGGGTTCACAATAAAGGATTTTAAACCAAAGCCTCTTTGGTAAAGAGGAGGGAGGGAGGGAGGGAGGCAGGGAGGAAAGAATGGGGCTGTGGGGGTGGTGGATAGATACAGGATGACACAAGGTCCAGATTAACCCTAATCTCAGGCCTGGTGGTTTAGGTGAGGCTGAGGGGACTGACGGAAGCTATCCCATGCCAGGTGGTCATGAGGAGGTTAAAACTGGGAGAGGGTGGGGGGCACTGGGTCCACAGGGATGGGACAGGATGTTGCTAGGGAAGACAGAGAGAGAGGGAGAGAGAGAAGCGAGTGGAATGAGGTATTCTGATATCTCTTCTTCCTAGCGTGCTTTATTCGGATAGAGCTAAAACCGAAAATCCAAAATGACTGACCAAAAACAGAAACAGAGGAGATGTTATGGATTGGATTGGAGTTAGGGAGGGTGGATGCACAGCTAACAGAACAGCAGGGACTGTGACGGTGGCTGCAGGGTGATTGGATGGTTGGTGCTTGGTGACAGTGGCACATGCCCTGGTGCATAGGATTAGAGGGACAGTCAGTAATCTGCTGTTTAGGCTGTATGTAGGGCAAGAGTAGCTTAGCCCAGCCACTCTTAGCATGGGTGGAGCACCGGAGTGAGAGGAAGTGGACTGGCGTTACATAGCTGCACTCGGCTCACTCACATCACCCCTCGCTTTCTCTGCGTTCGTCTACCTCTCTCCTTTCCGCTCCCTCCGCTTGCATTGACGGTACGCAGGGATCAATAGCTGTAAATTTTAAACTAATGTGCAAACGACAAATAAACAAGAAAAGTCAAAGAGAAATTTTAAAAATATCTTAAAATTTAAGGTGAGGGGAAAATCGGAAGTAGGTATTTGCCATTCTAATATTATGTGGAGGAAAGAACAGTATATCTGTAAACAAATTTATGTAAAGGAGAATTGTCCTGTTATACAGTTATATAGAGTGACTAAGGCTTGCTTAATTATTGATCTAAATATTTATTTCCAGAATAAATAAGAAACTCAATATGCTCGTTAAGCTGCATCTTTGTCAAGACCAAATTGAGTAAGACAGGTATTTATACAACTTGAGCACAAAATTTCCCTGACTAAAGGACTATACGCAACTAAAGTCTAGGTCTCAAAATATCAATTACACGTTTTAAAGAGACAGACATCCAACAGTGATCCGAAACAAGACAATCTGCAGGGTGCAGGTGGTTTTACGGGGAAAAACTCCAAAATAATAAATGTACAGGAGAGTTTCTCTTTTCACGAATGATCAGTCAAACAGGAACCATTTAACCTATCTGCTTTTACTTGCAAGTGCACTCCAGAATTACGACATAAGCACAGCTTACGCTACTAATGTTTCACAGTGAACCTTAAATCTAATTATTTGAACCACTGAAATAACGAATGCAAAACTCACAATAAAATGTTCTGCTACATGGCTCTAAAGAGAGACTACAAATTGGCAGACTATCTCCTCAGAAGCACAGGCGCATCCCGACCGAGTGTACAGTATACAGACTCGGTGACTGTCACATGAGAAGAATACATTAAAAAATAGTGAGAGAAAAAAAACAGTGCGTACAGTTTGTAATCACTGTTGAACAGGAAAGGTTGAGACAGAGATGCGCTTCCTCCTTCACTGTGGAAAGTTCTCACAGTTATTGTGGAAACTGACAGAACACACTTCACAGAAATTCAGCATTCATCTGCCATGACTGAGAATATTTATGAATAAGAAGCCAGTATATATTATTCGTCTGCAATGCTCCTTTACTTCAACAGTGTTTCGCCTCCACTTGGTAAACTCCTAAACTGATTAAAAGATAAGACTTGTGTTGTTACTGGAGCTGAAATGATTATTTGATTAAGTGATCAGCCAATCAAGAGAAAATCTGTAGCTATTTTAAAAATGGCTTGATCTGAGAATGACTGTTCAAACAAAAAATCCAAAAAATTTATTGGTTTAAGCCTCTAAATTTTGAATATATTTCTAATTTCCTTGTCTTCTATGACTGATTTGAATATCTTTGAGTTGTAAAAGTGTTGTTCAGGCAAAACAAGACATTTGAGGACATCACTGTACGCCTAAAATTACCATTTTCCAACATTTTACTGGCAAAACACAGATTAATGTAGACAATTATCTACAAATTAATCAGTAATGAAAGTATTTGCTAGCTGCCGCTCCTTAGGCTGCATAATTATTGGACTTTTTTCTGTGCATTTGTCACTTTCTTCATCATTTACTGCTATTGACTTTGTACTTGGTGTCAGTAAAGTTCACTGAAATGACAGCGAAGAAGAGAGGGAGGATGTTACATTGTAAGGTCACCTGAAGAAACATAATCTGGCCTATGCAAGGTGTGTATTTACTTTGCTATTGAAAGCATTTCAAATGCACAACAACCATCTTGCAAAGGTAGCACCACGCAATCTCCCCTCAGCTTCTCGTGTCATTCAAACAAACCCCCGTCTTGTCTCTCCATTTTCCAATGAGCCAAGTGATTTATGTCAAGTGAAGTCAAGCATGGGCCAGCATATGAATCAAAATTTGTCAAGTTCGCTTTTCCCACTCTGGTCTATGAATTGATACGGCTTACTTTTGAATATGAATCCCCAGAGAGCACCACATTGCTTTTAACTGACTGTAGCTTCAGCAGAGCAATCAAACCCTTTGTTTTTTCACACCATCCCACAATCCCACCTGCTTCGGCGAGACGATGGAGGGCCCTTTGAAAACAACGAGGCGGCATGATTTATTATTCTAATTAGGCGAAGTGAGACTTTAGCAAAGCCACAATTACACTAAATCGCCAAAACAGTTTTCTGGTTGGCTGGCTCCTGTTCTGTTCAGATGTTAATCAGAGGCAGCTATTGAGTCGAGGTGCAAACTGCTTGTGAGTCACACTATTGCTTGGTAATATCTTCCACAAACACACAAACAATCAAACAAACAAATGCTGGAGTCCTGTATTGAATTACAAATAAGCGTTTTGGCTCATTAAATAAAATTGCATTAAACTGTCAGAAGCAGGTATGTAACACAGCTTCCCAACCATCTCCCAGTCAAACAGGGGGCTTACCAGCAATGATACCCAGTTAAAGTCTGCTGCAGTGTTTAATTCCAGGTCATTTCATAATCTCTTTGATACTCATTCACATCTGCACATCTCTTTGCTCTCACTCACTGACAATCAAACAGCTGCAAGCTGGCACACTCACTAAATCCTCCGCTACAACACACAAACCACACACACAAACATATGCAATCATCCACCACGTGCACACACATACACTACATACACAAGAGAGGCCACACATACACTCACATGCCAATGCGCACACAAGCACTCATGCACAAACAAAACCAAGTGCACGTACACAATCCTGTGCAAACTGCAATTGCATTCATGCAAAAAAAGTGTTTTTTTTTTCCACGACATATTCTTCTAAATTAAAAGTAGATCCTTTCACCTTGGCAGCAGAGACAGGAAAACCCTACATTTATTGATCATTTGTTAGAAGAATGCACACAGACATTTACAAATACACACACGGGGAGGAAATTAACACACAACATGGGCTCTCTGTACATATGTCGTTCTCTTCCACCCCTGTGGTTCTCTTCACCTCTTCCTTCCCCGTCTTCTCCTTTCCTCCTCCTGCAACCCCCCACCCTCCAAAACACCCCAATCATCCTGCATCAACAGGCATGTGAACCCAGTGTTCAGTTCATCTCTTTCTATCGCTCTCGCTCCCTCACTCCCTCACTCTCTGCCTGCTCTATTTTCATCTGTGTGCTTCCACTCTCCTAGCTTTCGGGTAATTACCTGGCATTTGCATTGCAAAGTCCCCTGTGCCGCCCTCAGCTCCTCCGCAGGTGATTGAGCTTCATTTCCCCAGCAGATAAGAGAGAGAGAAAGAGGAAGAGAGAGGGAGGAAAGGAGGATTTCAGCAGGGGTGTGATGTTATTCTGGATTGCAGGATATAGGAACAATGCCCTGAATTCTTTGTTATCCTCATTGTCTGGTATCTGAGCGCACACAAGAATGTTTGAAGTTCCTCACACGTAAATAATCATCGTCATTACTATCACATCACTTGGTCTGGTTGTAGTTGAAGTGAAATCAGAACGCAGTGGAATCTGACTAGTGCAGGCCTGTGACTCTGAGTGACAGCTTTAGACTGATAGTTCAAATAGTTTGCCTTTACTTGATAGGTTACAGTAGCAAATCAGGCAGGAAATGTGAAGACAGAGGGACAAGCGTGCGACATTCAACAACGAATTTTACAGCTGCTTTATGTCTTCAGCCACAAGCCCAACGGGATCCTTAGTGACCCTTGTCTGGGGTGAACCAATGATTTATTTTTTTATTAATTGTTATGTATAATTCACCACAAAAAAAGCAAAATATATCCTTCAGAGTTTCCTGGAGTTCACAGTTGAGTCCCAGAACACCTTGTGTTGTCCTAGCAGCTGTGCTAAACCAGACGTTTGCAATGATATGAAACCGACAAAACCAACAAATTCTTGCACTGGAGACGCTTGAATCAAAAATAACTTCAAGAAACAATCAGCTGTGAAAGTTGGGGCTGATATTCCATTCACTTGACCACTTTTTTCAGCTCTGCTCTTGTCTTTTTCTTTTCATGTTGAGCTTTTGATCCAAGACTTCAGCATTCAGTGTTGTCAGATGACTGATATGACCTGCAGGAAGACTTTTACCTGGAGTTTGCAGCATTCTGCACATCTGAACCTCATATCTCCTGAGAATATATGCCTTAAATGCTGTTTTATGTCACTTTTCCATACAGATGCCATACTGTAACATGCAATTATGTCAAGAAAAGTACAGTTATCAGGTTTAAAGAGCAAAAATGAGGAAGACGCTCAATAGTGTGGAGTAAGGAAGGATGTAGTTGGGTTGTCTGAGGGAATATGACCACTGTTTGCAGTTTAATTACGCATGAATCGAGGCTAAAAACCGTTTTGTCGGATATTACCTGTGGACTCTTCATCCACATTAACCCCAAACACGCATTCCTTGATGCAGGAACGAACCACATAAAGGGGATAAACCTAACCATCTATATGTCCAACATGCCAACCTGGTGCACCAGAAGCGCCTCCCACCGAATGAGAGCTCGATAATTGGCGAGCGGCTCATTTGCATGCTGAACGCCGTGGATATTTATTTAAATTTAATTTCGTTCCCGCACACGGCGCTCTGCAGGCTTTTGTGCCAAAGTCATATTAACCCCTTGACTAGTTAATATGCAGTGCACGGCTTTGCCCACGCACGATGAATATTCATACTGATGGCGTTTTTCGCCGCCGTCTCTCCTCCCTTTTCCTCCCCTCCTTCCCTTCCCCTTTCTTCCCTCGGTCCGTCCCCCCTCCTCCTGCGTAACGGCGCGCTCTTTACATGGAGGCATCCCGGAAGACTCGGCCGCAGTTGTTCACTCAAACACGTTTACGCACCGTTTGGCTGCTTGTGGTTCATTGTGTCGCTCGCTGCCGCTGATACAATGTCAGCAAAGACCGAACTGCCGAGCAGAGATCGAGCTATGAAGGGACGAGAGGAGAAAATGGTCGTGGCAGGTAAATACAACCGCGGTGACAAGTTTATAAAGAAAAAAAAAGAAAAGGTGGAGCTGACACCTGCGTAACTGTCCATGTTGGAGTCACATGAGGTAAAGGGAGTGAAGTCAACAACTCATGTAAAAATAATGACAGAAAAAGGTGTCATTTTGCAGAAATACAAGAAATGGAATGAGATTAAGTCTATAAATCTATATAAGCCTGTATATTATGTACAAAGTCTGTATATTATGTACATACTGCTGTGTGAACTTTGTATTGAGTTATGAAACAGCTTATGAGGAAGCAGTTCTTTAAATGAGGTGATACGGAAGGATTCAAATAACAGATGCATCTAATGTGCAAGTTGGTTTTATTACAACATTTGCTCATTTTTAGGCCTAACTTTAGGTTCTGTGCAGCATCAAGTTCCCTCAACAAAATCTAATTTAAACAAAAAGCAAGTTCTTTGTTATTCTGTCACTGTTACCAAGAAGTGTGAACACCCTTCCGCAAGCATCAACTTGGAACTTTTCTAATGTTTTCATAGTGTCGAAAACGCAAGCAGCAACAAGATCCACTTCATTTTGGTGCGACTGGCAAAGTTTGGTGCAGAGATCAGTCCACCCATGCCAAGGCCGAGAGATAGCAAAACAAATACGTGATTGCGCAGTGAATAAAATGATAACTGCAGGATTTGTCGGTTAAGGTGCAGGTATTTATGTACAAAAGTCAGTCAAGGCAACAGATATTGCACAACACTGGGCTTCGAGAGAAATCCAGCAGCATTTAGTTGAGCTTAAAGTGAATCCATTCTGTCTTTCTGTCAGAAAATATGACGAAATTTAATAGTGTTGTGTCACATAGACATTTGTGATTCA
Source organism: Amphiprion ocellaris (assembly GCF_022539595.1). Classification (NCBI taxonomy): domain Eukaryota; kingdom Metazoa; phylum Chordata; class Actinopteri; family Pomacentridae; genus Amphiprion; species Amphiprion ocellaris. The sequence goes on from NC_072785.1 coordinate 12,247,948, forward strand.
CACAGCTTGCTCCCATTACAACAGTGATTTGTGTCTTTGAGGTTTGTCCGTAAGAACCTCATATCGCCATACGTGCCATCTTATACATCAGTTAGATAGATTATCCCCTGTATAAATTGGTTGGGGACATGTACATAAAATCACAAAGATTCTAAAAAAGAATCCTACGTGTGAGGATGGTCAGGTGATCAACCATCAGCAGATTTTGTTGTGCTGTAGTTGCAAAGCATAACTTCAGCCCTTACCACAGTTGTTGGGGCATCAGATTTGTGAGGTGCAAACGTCATCATCCGTGGCTGATTCTCCCTCTGATATGTATCTCTGCTGCAGTTTTGATTTAACATTCCTTTACGTCATATACACTAGATGTTGCCACCTTGATGTCGTACACACAGACTGTGTATTCTCCATTTATCAACAATACAATGATGCGGATGAAAAATCACAGTTTTAGTGTAAATTTGTAATATATTTTGCTGCCATTTGTAGATTGTATGGATTTTTGTATACAGGCAGCCATTCAAACATGCATATCTAGCATGGTTAACCTTTTAATACAAGTAGGCCCAGGGTTACTGTAATACTGTTTAACCTGTAAGTCTTTGAACAGCAATAAAACCAAAATCTGTTGTGGCAGCAAAGGCCTATTGGGATGTATTGCAAATATTACAAATATGTGATGATTCAGTCAGCTCAAAGACATTCTGGCACTCGAGAAATATGTTTCAGTTCCTTTTCCTTCAGTTTTAGCCTGTTTCCATACACAAACTTGAACACATTTTACTACTTTTGCACAACTGTTTTCAATTTCATTCATTCTCGCAATGTAGCACCGAGTCTCAATTCCATCCCAGTCTGTCGTAACCTTTCATTCACATTTTACATTCAACTGTATTGGGACAGGAAGGCGGGTGGGAGAAACATATGAACCTGGTGCTCCCACTCATCACCACCTCAGACAGTAGCATCCTCAAAGTGCATTGTGGGAGCTGGGTGTGAGTGCATAGGAGGAAGTGGTGCCGCAGCATCCAGGGGCCCATCTGGGCATTATGCGCATGAAGGCTCCGCCCCGTCGTAAGTTCCTTCTCCGTCTGTCGAAGCAGCTCGGAGACACCGCATGGCAGAAATCTGTTCCTCCCCTTTCACAATGGGGGGGCAGTTTAGATGAGGACGGGGTTGTTCTCGTGTGTGTGTGTGTGTGTGTGTGTGTTGCAATAGCATGCTTCTGTGTTGGTCGGTGTGGGCCAGCAAGCATGAGTAATTTAAGGACTGCAAGAACAGTCTCCACATATGCCGTGTGCAGTCCCAGCCTTGTGTGTGTGAGTCTGTGCACACTTGTCCCCTCTCTACAATGAAGATCACAACATTTGAAAGTTGCTTCTCGCCCTCAAGCCTCTTTAAAGAAGCTCCTTGTTCCTTGTTTAGGCGTCCTGTTGTCCTGCATTCCCTCCCTTCGCTCCAGTCTGTATAATGTACTCTATGACCTTGGCGAGAATGATCCAGTGGCAGATTGCTACATGGTAGGGGCACAGTAGCTATTATTTTGAGTCAGTGCAGGATAGACTGCCAATATTTCTTCGAAACAGGATGGGGGAGGTCAGCTGACCAAAATCAATCTCTGTTACATGTTCCACTATAACTCTTAGAAAGCAGGTTCATAGCGAAGATATATTTCTGCCGTTATTTCCCTGTTGTTTCTCTGCTTTCTCCTGATGCCCTTGTCTTTTTTGGCTTTGAAGGGAGCTTAGAGGAGAAAAGGAAAAAGTATGTAAGCGAGTGAGAAAGCGTGCAAATTAGCTACACAAACATGAGATAAATAAATGAGAGAGATTTTGCTCATGGGCAGTGCTGTTGCTTGCTGATTACGATTGGTACCTCAGTAACCTGAAATATGGAGTTTGCTCGTTCTCCCAGTGGCCATGTGAGGTTTTCTCAAGGTGATCTGGTTTTCATGCCGCAGTCAGTTAAGTGAACTGGAGACCCTGAATAACTTGCCATGCATCTTGTCCACTGGAATAGACTCTAATCCCCTGTGACATAGGCTGTGTTTAAAATGGATGGTTTTGCTCTTGTATATCTGCAGAGGGAGTGTGTAGGTTCGTTTTTCATTATATACATTTCCCCTTTACCATGCATTTAAAAAGAAGACGCATTACGCTCAGCCAGGTGGATGCTGTCGCCTTCTTTTACCATCAAATCAACTTTTCAGATAGATTTGCCAGCAGGCCCCAACAGGATGTGCCTCCATCTTGCTGGAAGCAGATAGTGGAGCTGATGCTATAGTAGGTAGTCCTCTCCATAGCAACTGTTTCCGTTGCTAGGATACAGTATGTATGGAATACAGGACTGGCTTGAAAGTTGTGCTCTTTACAGTCTGGACAGTTTTCCTACCCTGAACAGCGGCAGCTTTAAATGCACTCAGATTGATTGTTTAAAGGCCAAAGCAGCATCGTTTTCATTACTTACCTCTTACTGTTCTTAAAAATGGACCACCTCCCACCAGTCTTGCCTCTTTCCTCCCCTCCCCTGCGTTGCCCCACTCCTTCTCGCCCCCTACCCATCCTCCCATACAGCAGAGGGTAGTTGGCACCAGTATAAAGCATCAGCCTCCTCCGACGACTCGTGCCTGACTCCCTGCCAACCTGTGTGAAGCTAGAAAGACGAATAGCAAGAGGGAGGGAAGGGGAAGAGAGAGGGAAAGAGAGAGAATGGATTTTTTTGGAAGGAAATAAACAGAGCAGCCTGGAAATCGACCTTCCATCACCAGTTTTGGCATCCAGGGACAGTACCTCTCCCGTGTCTCTATGTGAGGAGGCAGCAGCGCTCGGACTCCAGTTTTACGGGTGAGAAACACGGAGCCACGTTTTGAACCAGAGGCTAGCAAAGAGTAAATACCCGCCGAACCAAGTCAAACTGGACGCTATTATCCGCTAAGCAACAGATAGATTGTTGTGCCCTTGACTGGTGGCAACCTTGATTCAAGCAGAGTGGTAGGGTGTCGGGTCCGATGTTTTGGTTCTGGTCCAGCCGCCTACAGCCGCCATGCTAAAAGCAACAAAAGGTGACCAAAGTATTCCGCTTCACTCCCGCTGTACTGTATAGCATGCACTGTGCTTTTCAGATATCCTTGAAAACAAAGGCACACAAAAGAAATTACGCCCATATCTCATCCAAGTTGGAAAAAAAAAAATCCTTTTCATGAATCCTTCCCCCATATTCAGCCTGTTTTCTTCTTTTGTAAGCTCAGTCAGTCACCCTCCCTGCTTGTTTTTTGTCGTTCCTCTATTCTTTCTTTTGCTGGCGTAGTGAGGCGGCGTAGTGAGGGTATTCAGCCAGTTCTTCCTCAGTGCCTGTGTGTGTGTTAGATGGGGTAATTCTGGCAGAATGGGGTGTGGGCGCTGGTCTGGCAGGGGGGAATGCCGCACTAGGCACAGTGAAAGGAGCCAGCCTGGCACCGTCTGGACCTCTGCCAGATGCTCCATGGGAGAAATACCCACTGCAGAGGTTGGTGTGCGAGCAATTGTGTGGCTGATTGCGTGCTTTGCGTGCGTGCAGGCGTCCAGTCGCGCACGTGCTTGCGAGGAGAGAGTGAGGGATGATGGGAAGGTGGTGCGAGGAAGAAGAGAGTGTGAAGTGAAGATGGAGAGACGGGAGGGTGGGGAGGTTTGGCTCGGAGTTGGCTTCTCTGGACAGCGCTGTGTCGGCATGTTCTTGGCTAACTTCGCTTTTACCTCTCTCTTTTCTGTTTGTTTATTTTTTTTTTTTGCGCTTGTTTGTTTTCTCTGTGTTCTCTCTTGGATGAAGTGCTTGGTCTTTTTTTATAAAGCGCCCAAAGGCATGGTGGTCTGAAAGCCAGAAGAATCCTTCACTGCCTCTCTACTACCCTCATCTGTTGCTTCTCACTGGCTATTTACTCCTTTTATTGTTTTGGCAGGCTGATCTCTCCTCCTCCTCTATCGCACACTTGTCTCCCTCTCGCGCTCTCATTTTCGCTCTCACAGTCATTTGGCAACTTCAGTACTTTTTATCGCATTGGCCAGCAACGGAGGACTCTCTAAGAGGGTGAGAGTGAGCGGAGGATAGAGACAATGGAAAAATTCGCAGGAGAAGGATGAAGATTTTTCTCCTGTCCTCCCACCACCTTAAGTCAACCCCGTGGACTGTTTAGCCAGTACAGCCACTGACACAGATACACTTTGATTGCAGCTGACTGTGTCTGAGAACATGACCTGGCAGTGCCAAACAACCTGCTGCTAAAAGACAGAACTGTGGCACAACAGGAGGGCAGGAAGAGACTTGCCTGAGGGCAGCCAGGCCCCTGTGACATTTCAGTCCTTTATGCTTCTGCAATCTGTTACTGCACAGAAAAACCAAACAATTTGGTCAAATATCACAAAGTTGCCCTTACACACCAGGACAGGCACTAGCAGCTCTAGCACTGTGGTGCTTTTTTTTGCCTCTTATATTCTTCAAAACACTTAATCTTGAAGGTTCCAGCATGGCAAAAACTGTTCCTTTTGAGTGCTTCTGTACTCTCTGGCTTTATAGTAATCTCTTTAAGGCTGAAATAAACTGCAGGTAGCTGTTGGTCTTTCGCCTTTTGTCGGTGTTACAGATGATCCCAGGCCTATCTAGGAAATGAACTATTATGCCTGTATCAGATTAGAGATTGTTTGTATTCAGGTCAGTGTCGCACATAACATCTCCGAGCAGCCATAGTAATTGAACATTGAACTTAGCGCAAGCATCCATTATTGGTATGTGCCTAAGCTCTTAGTGTACCCTATGGCCTGTTTA